>NC_052175.1:3431876-3731876 GCF_902713615.1 Scyliorhinus canicula
GAAAATTTCTCTAATCCACTTGCCAGCTGTCGGTGGAAAATGGAGGGTGAATTGTGGAATCCCTGTGGGAGGCATGTCCACGTATACTGCTGAGTTTTAAAAGTGAATGCGAATTTGTATTGGCACGCTTTTGCCAATGGTATTGACCAGAATCCATTACTGATGTCCAATACCGTGAAGTACTTGGCGTTGAGACCCTGCTTGAGCATGGTCTCGGGACTAGTAGCTACCGTTGGGGCTACTGCGGGGGTTACTTTGTTGAGTTCCCGATAATCGATGGTCAGACGCCATGATCCATCGGGCTTCCTCACTGGCCAAATAGGGGCATTGTTGGTGGAGGCTACCGTTCTCAGTACACCTTGGTCCAACAAGCTGCCTATAACCTTTTCTATTTCCACCTCTGCCTCGAGGGGAAATCTATACTGCTTTTGCGGTCGGGGGTCCTGTCCGGTAACATGAACTTGTCCAGTCATTCTGCCACAGTCATGACGGTGACTTGCAAATGCTGTCCTGTGTTTGTTTAGTAGGGCCTTAATTTGTCTGTCGGTGTGGAGTGTAGTCAGGTCGAATGAGTACTCTCCCACTGCGCTAATCCGATTAGCGTAGTCTCCTACTGTGAGGGTGGCTGGGGCTCTGTCTGATCTCGCCATTCGCCAGACACACTGGTTCACTGGGTCGAACGACAAGCTGTGAGCGTTCATAAAATCTATCCCCAGGATGTGCTCTGCTGTCCGGGGAAGATTTACTAAAACTACGGGGTGCCTTGTGCTAATGTTCCCTAGCTGGATCGCTACGGGTGCTGTGATATGTCCCTGCTGCGAGTGTCCGGTGAACCCGCTAAGTGTGATGGTGGAGGTGGTCGGCCACGTGTCTGCGTGTGCCGTGGTTGTGGAGTTAATGGTGGTGCGGGATCCTCCTGTGTCCCACAGTAACTCTATGGGCTTCCCTTTGACTTTTGCGTGACTACGGGCCTCCCTGATGAGTCCCATAGTGTGTCACAGACCCAAGTGGGGGAGCCCGAACACCGTCAGTTCGTCTCGTCCACATTGGTGGGTCCGGACTGTACTGCTACATTGTGGATGGGTTTTGCCTTGTTGCGGTTCAGAGTGCCTGTCTGCTGGCCTCTCTGAGATCGCTGGGGTGCATTACACTCTTTTGCCCAATGCCCTAACTGTCCACAGTTATAGCATTCCTGTCCTTTCTGTTGAGGGCTGCTCTTGCCTTCGTTTACCCATGCGGGCTTCTGGTGCTCTCTGACTGCTTGGATATCTGCAGCAGCCTGAGCCTCTTCTGGGGATCTAACCTTTGCTTTTGCCTGAAGCGATTGCTCCCAAGCGCGGGACAATCTTTTGAGGACCCATTTTTCGTTATAGGCCTCTTCTGAGGGGTCGTAATTATTGCAAGCGCTCTGTCCTGCTTCTGTTGCGTGTGAGATAATTGTGCGCGTCCACTTAACCATGTTTTCGCGGGTTAAATGCGCTCTATTTAGCTGTCCGAAAACTGCGCTGAAATGAATCCACAGCCTTCCTGCGAATGCTGTGGGGTGTTCGGATCTCTTCTGCCTGCACTTATTCAATCCTTCTACGGGGTCACCTCTATTGTACCCGATGGCATCTAAAATGGCAGTGTGCATCTCCTCTAGGCTGCCTCCTGCCACGTTTTGTGGGTCGGGGAGGGCTGCCACTACACTCTGGTCTAAGCTCAGCACGGTGAGCTTAACCTGCTCTCTCTCATCCAGGCCGTACATGGTAGCCTGCTGTTTTACTTTAGCGAAAAACTGGTGGGGGTCTGCGGTGGGGAGGAACGGAGTGATCTTTTCACAAGCGTCCCTTAGCTGGGTTACTGTTAAAGGGGTGGTGTAAGTTATGTCTGGGGCGCCTTCTGATTCGGCTTTCCTCTGTGTGGTTACGGGATTCATGGGTGCGGTTATGATCTGAGCTGTGGGGGGTTGGGGTGCCTGTCGTTTCTGCTGAGCTGCGGGCGCACATGTTCCCTGAACATAACGCTGCGCTGTCTCGCTTAATTCCTGCCAATCTGGGGCATTTTCCCCATCTAACTGTGCTCCAAAGGTGCTTTGGAAGCCATTCTGCACCGAAAGCAGAGATTGCAGTTCCGCAATCTGTTTCCTGCATTTCGCGTGGTCAACTGTGCTTTGTCTTTGTTCGGTCGTTGCAGCGTGGAGTGCTCTCAAAGCTGCTTTGAGATCGGAACATTGCCTCTGCAATGCCTCCACCTGCTTTTCCGATTCCTGTCTTATCAGAACGGCACGTTGCACGTCCTGATAGGCTTTCTCATACTGGGTCTGGGAACTGCTCAGATGAGCTAGACAAGACTGGTGAGCCCTCTTGGCATCATCCACCTCTCTATCCTTCTCTGCCAACTTCCCTTTTAATTCCAGGTTTTCTTTCTCGATGTCCCTGACATCGACCTTACTCATTCGGTTCCTTTCCTCTAAATCTGTCCGGAGCGTCCTGATGACCTCCTCTGCGCCTCGCAACTGTGCCAAGCAGGACACAATCGCCATCGGCTTGCGTGCTTTACCTAAACTCTTTTTGTGTATCTGAGAGAGGTTCTCCCACCAAGTATGACCTATACTTCCGGGACCTGTCTCCTCATTTGCACAAAACTCTTTCCAAAGGGGCCATCCCTTTCCCTGCAGATATTTGCGGAGTTCCAGCTCCCACGTGGGACACTGGCCTACCCTGCTACTGCTGCTGGTCGCTGCGACCACAAACTTTGCTGGATCCATCAGACGTTCCATTGCCTGCATGGCCATTTCCTCTGACTCTCTTTTTATAATTTGGAACAGGGGGTTGCTGGGGTGGTGTTTCGAGAAACGGGTACGGCTTACGCTATTTTCCGATCACAAAACTACCGAAAGTTTGTCGCAACAAAAAGCTTTCAGTTTTACCTTACAGCCCTGTTAGTACGCATGCACTAAACACACTTCCGAATTTCGCTTATTATTTTGAACACCTTGAATACTTGTGATCTCTTTCTTTCTCTGCAATTTGGAGTTCTAATTCAAATTTCAGGGTCCTGGACACTGTGGTGTTTCCACTTACAACAGGGTCCCGGCGGATGTCGCCACTAAATGTTGCACGTTTTACTATGGGCGTAAAACGCGTTTATTGGAGTGTATTAACACGCCTCCGAGTTCGACGTGTGCTTAACACTGCTAGGCTCTGTTCTATGTAATTATTTAGCTCTGGAGTCGCCAGCTGCCGTATAGGCAACGTCACAAGTATTCCAAGGTCAAATTCAAAGTAATAAAGACGATACACCGATTAGTCAAGTTCAAACGATCAATATTTATTATACAGTTAATAATAAATGCTCATGCACACACTAAGAGACTAAGCTATAACTAAACATAAGCAAACAGAATACTTATCTAACAGGAACAGGCAAGGTCAGAGAACGAGGCCTTCGTCCTGGTTTTGTCTGCAGCCTTCAGCAAGCGTTCTGGCACTTGGGAGTCTAGTGGGCTTGGATCGCGTAGCGAGCGTTGAACTTACGGTTTCGGCGACTGGTGCTCAACGGCTGGAGTCAGGATACCAGGTGTCAGTCGGAGCCGGAGCACGGGTTTAACAGACCGGACAACACGAGGTCCCTATCTTTTATAGGGGTTCCGTTGTCCTTCCCTCTTCTCGGGCGGGCTCTACCTATTGGATCAATTTCTTATCGATACTGGATTAATTCCCCAATGCGAAGGGGTCTCCGTGATGGAGGGGGCGTTTCTTATGTCCTTTTGTTCGGAGGTTTCTGGTGCCTCGATGTCTGGGTCTTGATTGGAATGTGTCCATTCAGAACCAAATGTATCTATTGTGTGGGTGTTCAAGTCTGATGGCCTCATTAGCATGCAAAGCGTTTTGCCATTTGCACCTAACTAAGGTCTTTTCACCTGAGCCCAAACTGGTTCCTGCTGCTGCAGAATGCAAACTGCTCTTTGCAGACTGCTGTTCTGGCTGAACTGTCTGTTTCCCAGCAGCCTTCCATTTTAGTTTGGCTCAGTGTCCATTTTGCGTGGCCAGCATGGCTACACCAAGTATGTCCTATACTTCCGGGACCTGTGTCCTCATTCAAACAAAACTCTTTCCAAAGGGGCCATCCCTTTCCTTGCAGATACTTGCGGAGTTCCAGCTCCCACATGGGACACTGACCTACTCGGCTACTGCTGGTCGCTGCGACCACAAACCGTTCTGGGTTCATGAGGCGTTCCATTGCCTGCATGGCCATTTTTCTGACTCACTTTAAATTTAGAACAGGGGGTGTTGAGGTTATGTCTCACGAAACGGGTAAGGCTTACGCTATGTTCCGTTCACAAAACTACCGAAAGTTTGTCGCAACAAAAATGCTTTCAGGTTTTCCTTACAACCCTGTTAGTGCGCATGCACTAAACACACTTCCGAATTACGTTTATTCCTTTGAACACCTTGAATATTTGTGATTTCTTTCCTTTTTCTTTACCAGATTTCTAATTCAAATTTCAGGGTCCTCGACGGAGTGGGGGTACCACTTGTAACCGTGTCCCGGCGGAGTCGCCACTAAATGTTGCACGTTTTACTTGAGTGTAATTCGCGTTTATTGGAGTGTATTAACACGCCTCCGTTTAAAGGCCGTGTGCTTAACACTGCTAGGCTCAATGTATGTATTTTCAGCTCGGGAGTCGCCAGTTGCCGTATCTAGACAACTCACAGATATTCCAAGGTCAGGTTCAAAGTAATAAAACGATACACCAATTAGTAAGTTCCAAACGATCAATATTTATTATACAAATATAATAAATACGCATGCACACGCTAAGGGACTAAGCTATAACTAAACTAAGCGATCAGAGTACTTAACTAAACAGGAACAGGCAAGGTCAGGGAGCGAGGCCTTCGTTCCGATCTTGGTCTGCAACCTTCAGAGAGCGTGCTGGTCGCTGGGGGTCTAGTGGGCCTGGTTCGCGTAGCGAGCGTCGTATGGTCACTTACGGTTCGGCGGCTGGTGCTCAACGGCTGGAATCAGGATACAAGTTGAAGTTCTGGGTCGAGGTCAAAGCCAGAGCAACAGTAGAGCCGGAGCAAGAAAACAGAACGGACCATGTGTGGGGGTCTATCTTTTATAGGGGTCCCCAATGTCCGTGCCTTTTCGGGGCGGGCTCTACCTTCAGGTATCGATTGGATCAACTCCCAATCGATATCTTTCGAACCCCCCAATGAGGGTCTCTCCTCGATGGAGGGGGCGGTCTCTATGGTCTTTTGAGATAGATACTTTTGGTGCCGCTCTGTCTGGACATCCACGTAAAGTATCTATTCAAACCTAGATGTTGCCATTGTGTGTGCCTAGATCTGAATTGCCTCATTAGTATGCAAAGCGTTTTGCCATTAACACCTTTGGTTTGAGATCTTCCACCTGGCCAGAAACTAGTTTTGCTGCTTGCAAAATGCTAATTAGTCTTTGCAGACTGCTGCCTTGGCTAAACTGCTTTTCCCTGCAGTCTTCGCAGTTCTCCATTTTGTTAGCCCAGTGTCCATTTTAGGTGGCTACACATCTAAACCCTGGAACATGCAGCAACCATTCCTTTCCCTGCTCTACCCATAGCTCCGTAATGGCCACAACATCGAGAGCCCAGGTACCAACCCATGCTACAAGCTTACCCAACTTATTCCGGATGCTTCTGGCGTTGAAGTAGACACACTTCAAACCAGCATCTTGCTTGCCGGTGCCCTCTTTCGAACTTGTAACCATGTCCCTGACCTCACTGCTCTCAACATCCTGTACACTGGGACTACAATTTAATTCCCATCCCTCTGCTGAATTAGTTTAACACCCCCCCCCCCCCCCCGAAGAGCACGAGCAAATCTCCCCTCCAGGATATTGGTACCCCTCTGGTTCATGTGAAGATCATCCTGTTTGTAGAGGTCCCAACTACCCCTTAATGAGCCCCAATTATCCAGGAAACCAAAACCCTCACTCCTGCAGCATCCCTGTAGACACGTGTTCAAGTCCTCTCGCTCCTTATTTCTCACTTCGCTAGCGCGTGGCACGGGTAACAACCCAGAGGTAACAACTCTGTTTGTTCTAGCTCTCAGCTTCCACCCTAGCTCTCTGAATGTCTTTATCAAATATCCCCATCTTTCTTTCTACCTATGTCGTTGGTAAGTATGTTGACCACGACTTGGGACTGCTCCCCCTTCCCTCCTTCCCAAAAACACGATCATAGACATCACGAACCACTGGCAACTGGGAGGCAACACACCAACCGTGAGTCTCTTTCGTTCCCACAGAACCTCCTGTCTGTTCCTCTAACTATGGAGTCCGCAATGACAAGTGCTCTGTTCCTTTCTCCCTTCCATTCTGAGCAACAGGGACAGACTCTGTGCCAGAGACCTGTGCCCCATTGCTTACCCCGGGTATACTTGTCATTGAGGGGAACGACCACAGGGGATCGCTGCAATGCCTGCCGGTTCCCTCTCGTTCCCCTGTCGGTAACCCTTCTTTTTTTTCTTCTTTTACCTTCGATGTCACTACCTCCCTTTAACTCTTCACAATAACACCCTCCGCCTCCCGAATGATCCGAAGTTCATCTAGCTCCAGGTCCCTAACGCGGTTCTCGAGGAGCTGTAGTTGGGTGCACTTCCCGAAGATGTAGTCAGCAGGAATACTCGAGGTGAGTCTTCCCTTCCCCATTCTGCAGGAGGAACTTTCAACTGCCCTAACCTCAATTCCCACTTAACTAACTTCCCAACTACTGAAAACTATTTTTTTTAAACTTGTTAGTTTAGCAATCCGATGGACAGAACTTTTTTTTTGGTTAGAGGAGGAGGGTGGGTGGGAGATTGGATTGGGTTGGATTGGATGTGTTCATTGTCAGGTATACCGAGGTACAGTGAAAAGTATTTTTCTGCACGCAGCTCAACAGATCATTCAGTACATGGGAAGAAAAGGGAATTAAACAGAATTCAAGAAAATACAAGAAAATACATAATAGGGCAACACAATATATACAATGTAACTACATAAGCATTTGCATCGGATGAAGCATACGTGGGTGTAGTGTTAATGAGGTCAGTCCATAAGAGTGTCATTTAAGAGTCTGGTGACAGTGGGGAAGAAGCTGTTTTTGAGTCTGTTCGTGTGTGTTCTCAGACTTCTGAACTCCTGCCCGATGGAAGATGTTGGAAAAGTGAGTAAGCCGGGTGGGAGGGATCCTTGATTATGCTGCCTGCTTTCCCCCGGCAGCGGGAGGTGTAGATGGAATCAATGGATGGGAGGCAAGTTCCTGTGATGGATTGGGCGGTATTCACGACTCTCTGAAGTTCCTTGCGGTCCTGGGCCGAGCAGTTGCCATACCAGGCTGTGATGCAGCCCAATAGGCTGCTTTCTATCGTGCATCTGTAAAAGTTGATAAGGGTTAATGTGGACATGCCGAATTTCCTTAGTTTCCTGAGGAAGTATAGGCACTGTTGTGCTTTCTTGTTGATAGCGTCGACGTGAGGGGACCAGGATAGATTTTTGATGATGTGCACCCCTAGGAATTTGAAACTGCTCACCATCTCTACCTCGGCTCCGTTGATGCTGACAGGGGTGCGTACAGTACTTTGCTTCCTGAAGTCGATGACCAGCTCTTTAGTTTTGCTGGCATTGAGGGAGAGATTGTTGAGGGAGAGATTGTTGTACTGCGTGTTTCGGGTAAAACTGTCACTCGAGAACAGCCCCTTTACAAACCACCTTCAACTTACGCTGACCGCATTGCCAATCAGAAGCTCTGCTCTGCTGCCCTCTGCTGGATGCTTGACTTCACTCGAACTCCTCGGGTCACTTGCGCAGGTATACCTTCAACTTACGCGGACCGCACTGCACGTATGCAAATCTCTCCAGAACAGCCAATCAGAAGCTCTGCTCTGCTGCCCTCTGATGGATGCTTGTCTTCACTCGAACTCCTCGGGTCACTTGCGCAGGTACACCATCAACTTGCGCTGACCACACTGCACGTATGCAAATTTTCCCGGAACAGCCAGTCAGAAGCTCTGCTCTGCTGCCCTCTGCTGCCCTCTGCTCGATGCTTGCCTTAACTCGAACTCCTCGGGTCACTTGCGCAGGGACAGCTTCAACTTACGCTGAACGCACTGCGCGTATGCAAATCTGCCTGGAACAGCCAATCAGAAGCTCTGCTCTGCTGCCCTCTATAATTCTCTGATCATCGGGTATGTCACGATGAAGTCACCTCTTAACCTTCTTCTCTCGAAAACAGCCTCAAGTCCCTCCATACCAGGCAACAGACAGGTAAATCTCATCTGCGCCCTTTCCAATGTTTCCACATCCTACCTATAATGCGGTGACCAGAACTGCACGCAATACTTCAAATGCAGCCGCACCATGACTTCGTGGATCGGAAACTCAATGCCTCAAAAAATAAAGGCTAGCACACGGTTTACTTCTTAACAACCCTATCAACCTGGGTGGCAACTGTCCGAGATCTATGTGCATGGACACCGAGATCTCTCTGGTCATCGACATGATCAAGAAGCGTAATATTATCCCAGTACTCTGTATTCCTCTTACTCCTTCCAAAATAAATCACCTCACACTTTTCTGCATTAAAGTACATTTGGCAATTCCCAGCCCAGCTCTGCAGCTTTTCTATATCTCTCTGTAACTTGCAACATCGTTCAGCACAGTCCACAACTCAACCATCTTTACTGGCATCCGCAAATTTACTCGCCCTCCTTCTACGCCCTCCTCCGGATCATTTATAAAAATAACAAACATCAGTGGCCCCAGAACAGATCCTTGTGGTGCACCGCAGTAACTGAACTCCAGGCTGAACATTTCCCATCAACCAACACCCTGTGTCTTCTTACAGCTATCTAATTCCGGATCCAAGTCGCTAAATGATCCTCAATCCCATGCCTCCTTATATTCTGCAATAGACTACCATCGGGAACCTTATCTAACGCTTTACTGAAATCCATATACACCACATTAATTGCTTTTTCCTCATCCACCGGGCTCGTCACGTTCTCAAAAAACTCAATAAGGGTTGTGAGGCACAACCTACCCTTCACAAAACCGTGCTGACTGTCCCTAATTAAATTATTCCTTTCTTTAAGATTACGAATCATGTCTCTTATAATCCTTTCCAAGACTTTTCCTACAACAGAAGTAAGGCTCAATTGTCCATAGTTACCAGGGTTGTCTCCACTCCCCTTTTTGAACAAGGCTACAACACTGGCTATCCTCGAGCCTTCTGGCACTATTCCTGCCATCAAAGACGACATTAATATCAAAGCCAGGCGCTCTACCAGCTCCTCCCTAGCTTCCCAGAGAATCCTAGGATAAATCCCATCCGGTCCAGAGTACTTACCTATTTACAAACTTTCCAGAATTGGTAACAAGTCCTCCTTATGACCCTCAATCCCGTCTAGACTAGTAGCCGTATCTGAGTATTATTCTCGACAACATTGTCCTTTTCCTGTATGAATACGGACGAAAAACATTCATTAGCGCCTCTCCTTTCTCCTCGGACTCCACACACAAATTTCCTGAACTCTCAGTGACTGGCCCTACCGGTACCATAGTCATTCGTTTATTCCTGACATACTTATCGAAAGCTTCAGGGTTTTCCTTGATCCTACCTTCCGAGAAGCTCCCATGTCCCTTCCTGGCTCTTCTTAGCTCTCTCTTTAGGTCCTTTCTTGCTAACTTGTAACTCTCAAGCGCCCAGACTGAACTTTCACGTCTCATATTTACATAATCCTCCTTCTTCCTCTTGACAAGTTACTCGACTTCTTTAGTAAACCACGGTCATCTCGCTCGACCACTTCCTGACTGCCCATACTTAACTAGGACACGCAGTAGCCGTTCCTTAAACGGGCTCCACAAGAGCCTGTCAGGAACTGTACGAATGTCTTTATTCAATAATCATATGATTGAAAATCCTGCATTATTTACTCTATCTTCACTGTTCGACTTTGTTTTCGAGAAAAAATAATGTATCAATCTCCGTTTTCCTTCAATGAAGTTTCATCAGTATCATCAGTCATTTCGAGCAAATTCATGGTAGAAACTGTAAAATTTGGATGAGTGTGACTCTGTCGATTTATGATAGAGAAAAAGCCAGAAATAAAATGGTGGTAAACTCGGGACTGATGATATTCAAAGGAACGACGTGTTATTGTACATCAATCACCTTGCAGATGCAGAAAACGCAAGTAGCCTGAATGCATGTTGGCCTTCATGGAAAGATGACCTGAGTAGAGGGCAAATAATGTCTCTATCCAGTGGCCCAGGGCCTTGATGAGTTTTTTTTAAAATTTAGATTACCCAATTATTTTTTCCAATTAAGGGGCAATTTAGCGTGGCCAATCCACCTACTCTGCACATTTTTGGGTTGTGGGGGCGAAACCCGCGCAGACACGGGGAGAATGTGCAAACTCTGTGACCCAGAGCCGGAATCGAACCTGGGACCTCAGCGCCGTGAGGCGGTTGTGCTACCCACTAGGCCACCGTGCTGCCCTGGGCCTTGATGAGTTAACATCTAAGTGTTGTGCTCATTCCCTAATTAGCAATATACATAGGTAGAAGACAGGAGGGAGGAGGTATTTTAGCCCTTGGAGCCAGCTCCGTCATTCATCACCATCATGGCTGATCATCCAGCTCAATAGCCTCATCATGCTATCTCCCCTAAATCTTTTATCCCATTCTCCCCAAATGCTATATCTAGCCTCATAAATATATTCAATATTTTAGCATCAACTACTTCCTTTGGCATTGAATTCCATCGGCTCACCACCCTTTGGATGAAAAAATGTCTCCTCATCTCTTTCCGAAATCGTTTACCCTCAATCCTCAGACTGTGAAATCTGGTTCTGGGCACACGCATTACTGGCAAAAGCTTCCCTGAAACTACCCTGTCTAATCCCCTGAAAATGTTATAAATCTCTATGGGATACCCCTGATTCTTCTGAACTCCAGCGAGAAACAATCCCGACATAATCAATATCTCCTCATATGACAGTTCCGTAATCACTGGAATACGTCTGGCCAACATTCGCTGCATCGAATGTTTCGATGAGCAAGAACATCCTTATTCAGAGATGGAGGCCAAAACTGCACAAAATACTCCAGGTGTAACCTCACCAATGCCCTGTATAATTGCAGCAACACATCCCTACTTCAATACTCGGAAGCTCTCGCAATGAAGGCCAACATACCATTACGCTTCTTTACCGCCTGCTGCAACTGCATGTTCAATTTAAGCGAGTGCATAAGGATACCTAGGTCCCGCTGCACACTGCCCTCTCCCAATTTACAACCATTCAGGTAGTAATCTGCCTTCCTGTTTCTGCTTCCAAAATGAATAACCTCACACTTTTCCAAATTAAAGCATTAATTAATTAATTAAGCATCTGACAGTGACTTGCCCACTCAGCCAAACTGTCCAGCTCATGCTGTGGGATATCTGCATCCTGGTCACAATTCACCCGATCCCCCACATAAGTTGGCAGCGTTTGCAAACTTTGAGATCTTACATTTAGTTCCGTCATCCAAAACATTGATACATATTGTGAATAGCTGGGGTCCCAACACCGATCCCTGAAGTACCATACTAGTCACTGCCTGCTAATTTGAAAATCGCCCAGTAATCTCTAAGTTTGGTTTCCTATCTGCCAAACATTGTTCTATCCACCTCAATTCATTTCCCTCAATCTCATATGCTTTAATTTTGCACAATAATCTATTTTACGTGACTTTGTGGAACACCTTTTGAATGTCGAACTATACCACAACGACGGTCTCTCCATTGCCAACTGTACTGATTCCATCTTCAAATAATTCCAACAGTTTTGTCAAGCATAAATTTCACTTCATAAATTTCTGCTGACTCTGAATGATCATGCTACTGCTCCCTAAATGTTCCGCTATAAATTCCTTGATAATGGATTCAAGCATTTCCCCACTACCGATGTTACGCTGACTGTTGTATAATTCCCGGCTTTCTCTCTCACTTCATTTTTGATTATCGGAGCGAAGTCCTTCCAATCAGCAGGGACAGCTCCAGACTTTACAGAATTCCGTAAGATGACGACCAACGCATCCTCTTTTTACAGAGCAACCTCCTATATCAGTCTGGGATGTACATTCTGAGGCCGTGTGGATTGATCCAACTTCAATCGCATCAATTTTCCTAGCACCATTTCTGTTCCAATGTTGATCTCCCTCAGTTCTTCTCCCTCACTAAACATTTTATTCTCCAACATTTCTGGTATCTGATTTGTGCCCCCTTTTGTGAAGATGGAACCAGCGTTTGGATTCAATTGCTCAGCCATTTATTTGTTCCGTAATATGCATTCCCTTATTTTGTTATGTAGTGGGCCTACATTTCCCTTTAACAACCGTTTTCTCTTCGCATATCTATAGAAACTCTTAGTGTCAGGCTTTATGTTCACTGCAAGCTTCCTTTCGGACTGTCCCCTTCCTAAGAAATCCCTTCGTTTATGTTTGCTGAATTCTAAAATGGTCCTCAGACCTACTATTTATCTTGGCCAATTTGTATGCAACTTCCTTGGATCAGATACTATTTCTGTTATCCTTTGTGAGGCATGGATTGGCCCTCTTACCCCCTTTTCTTTTGTGCCAGACAGGAATGAACAATTGCTGTAGTCCCCCCATGCGTTCCTTGAATGTTTGCCATTGTCTATCCACTGTCGTCCCTTTAAGTAACTCTCCCCAATCTATCATGGCCAACTCACGCCTCATATCTTCATAGTTCCCCTTATTAAGATTCAGCACCCTCGTCTCCGAATCAACTAATTCACTCTACAGCTTGATAAAAATGTTTGTCTTGCTATGGTCGCTCATGCCCAAGTCAGATACAGCCAGATTGGCAACGATTCCCGTCTCATTGCACAGTACCCAGTATTATGGGCCAGGAATTTGAGAACCCTAAAGTGAATCATGGAGTTCACATGGACCCACAGATTTACTAGATTCTGGTATGGGGAGCACACGGTCCGCTTTACATGTGTGGTAGAGCAGAAATCGAAAAGTACTTTTTCAGCAAAACAATGTTTATTCTATGAACTCAAGTTAACCTTTTCAAAACAGACAGTGAACATCTCTGCAACCGTCAATTCAAATACACCCCCCCCCCCCCCCACAGAATACAACACAAAACAATTCTTACTTTCATTTTAACATCCATAATACATTTTAAAAAAAAACTATTAACAGAAGCACATCAGTTTAAATTCACTACTGGGAACAGTTATCACTCTGAATTCACCAAATGATCAAGAGATCTTTACATGGCGGAGAGGACAACAGTACACCTGCTTTGCCTGGCTTCATCTCCAACACAAAAACGAAACCAAAAAAAACATAGACACAACCACGCTTTTCTCAAAGTAAAACGAGAAAGCAGAGCCAGAGCTAAGCTCCAACCATACTCTGACATCACGGAAGTAATACACACCAATTTCTAAAAGGTACGCCCACTGCAGTCATTCAAAATAAATACCCATTTCTTAAAGGCACTCTCACATGGCACACCCCCCTCCCCAAGAAAAAATAAATAAACCACCTTTTTTTTCTCCCTTTCAGTTTTCTTTAAGAAATATGGACACTGAATAAACATTTAAAACATAGAACATAGAACAGTACAGCACAGAACAGGCCCTTCGGCCCTAGATGTTGTGCCGAGCCATGATCACCCTACTCAAACCCACGTATCCACCCTATACCCGTAACCCAACAACCCCCCCCCCCCCTTAACCTTACATTTTAGGATACTACGGGCAATTTAGCATGGCCAATCCACCTAACCCACACATTGGGGCAGCACGGTAGATGGTGGTTAGCATAAATGCTTCACAGCTCCAGGGTCCCAGGTTCGATTCCCGGCTGGGTCACTGTCTGTGCGGAGTCTGCACGTCCTCCCCGTGTGTGTGTGGGTTTCCTCCGGGTGCTCCGGTTTCCTCCCACAGTCCAAAGATGTGCGGGTTAGGTGGATTGGCCACACTAAATTGCCCGTAGTGTCCTAAAAAGTAAAGTTAGGGCGGGGTTTGTTGGGTTACGGGTATAGGGTGGATACGTGGGTTTGAGTAGGGTGATCATTGCTCGGCACAACATCGAGGGCCGAAGGGCCTGTTCTGTGCTGTACTGTTCTATGTTCTATGTTCTATCTTTAAACAAAAGAAACGCGCAAACATTTAGAATTATCTTGTCCAATTTAGTTATTTTTCCTCCAACAGGAAACGTTCTCGATTGACAGTCTATTTCAACAAAAAGGTCTTTCAACGATCCGGCCATTTCTCTGCGCCTCGGCATTTCTCTTTAAGTCAGATACTTTAGTTAAATCTGATTGCAGAGTTCCTTGCAATTCTCAAACACAAGAGCATTGGTTATCACAGCTTTCAGGCTGTCAAATGCCTGTTGAAAATCCGCTGTCCAATGAAATTTCTGAAGTTTATTTACCAAATCCACCAGAAACCATAAATGTCCAGGGTGTTGTCTTCACATCCCGTGGGGCCATTCGACCCTTTCCGTTTGTATTGCCAAGGAAAGGGATTTGGGCTTTTCCAAATTAACTAGGAATTGCTAGGTTTATCACTAAACCCTTTCCTAAGCTCCATCGAATAACTCTATCAGATGTTTTAAATGTTCTTTCCATGGCTGGCTGAAAATTACCAGACCGCCGATATAGAACATAGAACAGTACAGCACAGAACAGGCCCTTCGGCCCTCAATGTTGTGCCGAGCCATGATCACCCTACTCAAACCCACGTATCCACCCTATACCCGTAGCCCAACAACTCCCCCCTTAACCTTACTTTTTTATTAGGACACTACGGGCAATTTAGCATGGCCAATCTACCTAACCCGCACATCTTTGGACTGTGGGAGGAAACCGGAGCACCCGGAGGAAACCCACGCACACAGGGGGAGGACGTGCAGACTCCACACAGACAGTGACCCAGCCGGGAATCGAACCTGGGACCCTGGAGCTGTGAAGCATTTATGCTAACCACCATGCTACCCTGCTGCCCAACGATATATACCGTAAAATTGGGTAACCTGAAACGACTCTGTTAGTTAACCGTTGCAATGTAGCTAAGGCGCTTTTCATGGTAAATGGCATAACTTTGAATTAGTATATACTAAATGGAGTCACAAAAGCTGAAATCTCCTTCGCCCTTTCAGATAAAGGTACATGCCCGTAAATACAGTTTGAAATAAAAGCTGATTGTCCCACTTTCTCAATGCAATCCTCAACTCGTGGGGCATGGTAAGAGTCCCTTCTTGTAACGGTATTAACCTTTATAAAGCCCACGTACAACCGTTGGGTACCTTCTGGATTTGGGAACATCACTATGGGTGAGCTCCATTGACTGCACCCACTTCAATTATGCAATTTTATGTATACTCTTGCTTACCTCTGCGAAGTTGAAAGGGTTAAGTCGATATGGATGCTGTTTGATTGGAACAGCATTTCCCACATCTACATAATATATAGACATTTTACTACTTCCCAATTTATCTCTACAAACTTGCCCATGTGACATCAATGACTTTCAGGTCAGTCAGTTTTTTTTCCTCTGGAAGGTAACTCGACAATTTATCCCAATTTTTAAGAGCATCCTCCTTTTCCATTTTAATTTGATATATGTAAAATCCAAAGGCATCTGGATTTGGTTCATCACTTTGGATTGGAATCATTAAAACCTCCCCTTTTCTCTCCTTCCCTTTCAAAGTAACTTTTAAGCATATTCGCATGACACATTCGGTGTGTTGTCCTTCTCCCTGGCGTTCTTACCATATAATTCAGCTCACTTAATTTCCTTTCAATTTGAAAAGTTCCATAAAACCTTGCGTTTAAAGGTTGACCTACCAGTGGTAACAATATTAAAACTTTATCTCCACTGGCAAAACTACGAACTTTTGATTTCTTGTCCGCTATCCGCATCATCACATCTATTGCAATTTTTAAATGCTGTCCAGCTAATTCAGCTGCTCTATTTATTCGTTCCCTAAAATTTAACACGTAATCCAATACTGTAAGTTCTGAAATCTCACTCACGAATTTTTCCTCAATCAATTTAATGTTAGCCCTCTTGCCTCATGATCAATAATGTGTTCAAAAAGACTAATTTTGATGACTCAATAGGAGCATTCCTAACTGAAAACAGTATAAAGGGAATTCCTTGATCCCAATCCTCTGGATAATCTTTTTAATAAGCCCTCAAAATTGTCTTTAAGTTCTGATGCCACCTTTTTAAATCTCCCTGCGATTCTGGATGGTACGCAGTTCATTTAAACTGTTTTATTGCTAAGCTTATCCATAACTGCTTTGAATAAACTTGAGGTACAATTCGACCCGTGACCCTAATGCACTTCTGTGGGGAGTCCATATCATTTGAAGAATTTGAGAAACTTCTCCACAATACGCTTAGCTGTAATATTACTTTTTGGATGGCCGCTGGAAACCGAGATGACACAGCCATTTAAGTCAAAAGATATTGATTCGCACTTTTCGTGTTAAGAAGCGGTTTTACACAATACATGTGGGCCCTTGTAAAGGGTACCTCAACTGCTGGACTGCGTATGAAGACTGCTCGTTTTACCACTGCTTGAGGGTTCATAGAACAGTACAGCACAGAACAGGCCCTTCGGGCCTCGATGTTGTGCCGAGCAATGATCACCCTACTCAAACCCACGTATCCACACTATACCCGTAACCCAACAACCCACCCCCTTAACCTTACTTTTAAGGACACTACAGGCAATTTAGCATGCCAATCCACCAAACCCGCACATCTTTGGACTGTGGGAGGAAACCGGAGCGCCCGGAGGAAACCCACGCACACACGGGGATGACGTGCAGACTCCGCACAGACAGTGACCCAGCCGGGAACCGAACCTGGGACCCTGGAGCTGTGAAGCATTTATGCTAACCACCATGCTACCGTGCGGTTCCTTATCACTTGACATGTGTGACACGATTGTCAAAATTTAAATACATATTTACATAGTCCAGGCCAATAAAAATGCTTTCGTACTTTAGCTTAAGTTTTCCTTACTCACAAATGGCCTCCCACTGGTACCTCATGTACACCTCGCAACACCTCCTTTCTATACCCTGCAGGCAATACTACTTGATGAACGTCTGACCACTTTTCATCCGCCTGCATGTGTAAAGGTCTCAATTATCTCATCAATACATCTTTTTACGGTAATAGCACTCCGGTATAAACTCAGATTCCTCTCTTGTGTATGCTTTCTGACACATCCGTTTTATTTCTATATCCTGTTGCTGTAACTCCGCCAATTTTCCTGAGCTAACAGTATCTGCCTCATCCTCCACCTGTTCTTGTTCTTTTTCAATCATCAGATCAAAAATCGTTTCTGAAAATTGCACTTCCACTTCGTCTTCATTCTTTGATTTCTCCCCTTGTCTTAACCTATGACTTTGCGACCTTATTACTACACAAATCGGACAAACACAGGATACTCGTCCTTCAACACCAGTTGTCTGAATTTCCACTGGCTTATGCCCACAGGAGGCATCATTCCCACCTGCCATCCAGCTATATCATTGCCTAAGGTGAACTGTATTCCTGCACAACATAGTTTCTCTATTACTCCTACCAGAACTTCGCCACTCTTCACTGCACGTTCCAACCATGCCTTATATAATGGAAAACCACTCCTCTCACCCTGAATTCCACAGATTACCGCCTTTTCAGGCAATATGCTGAACAAACTATATAACTCCTCAGCTCTAACCATTGACTAGCTCTCGTTTCTCTTAAAATTGTGACTTATTTACCTTCTCCATCTTGTGCAATTGAGTAAAGTTCACCCACACAAGTAAAATATTTAAACAGATCTGCACCTTCTTATCACTCACCTCCTGATCTTGCTGTGAAATCTTATGCAAGTTCTTCGCTTGATAAGAACATAAGAACAAGGAGCAGGAGCAGGCCATCTGGCCCCTCGAGCCTGGTCCGCCATTCAATGAGATCATGGCTGATCTTTTGTGGACTCAGCTCCACTTTCCGGCCCGAACACCATAACCCTTAATCCCTTTATTCTTCAAAGAACTATCTATCTATATCTTAAAAACATGTAATGAAGGAGCATCAACTGCTTCACTGGGCAAGGAATTCCATAGATTCACAACCGTTTGGGTGAAGAAGATCCTCCTAAACTCAGTCCTAAATCTACTTTCCCTTATTTTGAAGCTATGTCCCCTAGTTTTGCTGTCACCCGCCAGTGGAAACAACCTGCCCGCATCAATCCTATCTATTCCCTTCATAATTTTAAATGTTTCTATAAGATACCCCCTCATCCTTCTAAATACCAACGAGTACAGTCCCAGTCTACTCAACCTCTCCTCATAATCCAACCCCTTCAGCTCTGGGATTAACCTAGTGAATCTCCTCTGCACACCCTCCAGCGCCAGTACGTCCTTTCTCAAGTAAGGAGACCAAAACTGAACACAATTCTCCAGGTGTGGCCGCACTAACACCTTATACAATTGCAACATAACCTCCCTAGTCTTAAACTCCATCCCTCTAGCAATGAAGGACAACATCCCATTTGCCTTCTTAATCACCTGTTGCACTTGTAAACCAACCTTCTGTGACTCATGCACTAGCACACCCAAGTCTCTCTGAACAGCGGCATGCTTTAATAATTTATCGTTTAAATAATAATCCCGTTTGCTGTTATTCCTACCAAAATGAATAACCTCACATTTGTCAACATTGTATTCCATTTGCCAGACCCGAGCCCGTTCACTTAACCTATCCAAATCCCTCTGCAGACTTCCAGTATCCTCTGCACTTTTCGCTTTACCACTCATCCTAGTGTCATCTGCAAACTTGGACACATTGCCCTTGGTCCCCAACTCCAAATTATCTATGTAAATTGTGAACAATTGTGGGCCCAACACGGATCCCTGAGGGACACCACTAGCTACTGATTGCCACCCAGAGAAACACCCATTTATCCCAACTCTTTGCTTTCTATTAATTAACCAATACTCTATCCATGCTACTGCTTTACCCTTAATGCCATGCATCTTTATCTTATGCAGCAACCTTTTGTGTGGCACCTTGTCAAAGGCTTTCTGGAAATCCAGATATACCACATCCATCGGCTCCCCGTTATCTACTGCACTGGTAATATCCTCAAAAAATTCCACTAAATTAGTTAGGCATGACCTGCCTTTTACGCACCCATGCTGCGTCTGCCCAATGGGACAATTTCTATCCAGATGCCTCGCAATTTCTTCCTTGATAATAGATTCCAGCATCTTCCCTACTACCGAAGTTAAGCTCACTGGCCTATAATTTCCTGCTTTCTGCCTACCTCCTTTTCTAAACAGTGGCGTCACGTTTGCTAATATCCAATCCACCGGGACCACCCCAGAGTCTAGTGAATTTCGGGAAATTATCACTAGTGCATCTGCAATTTCCCTAGCCATCTCTTTTAGCACTCTGGGATGCATTCCATCAGGGCCAGTAGACGTGTCTACCTTTAGCCCCATTAGCTTGCCCATCACTCCCTCCTTAGTGATAACAAACCTCTCAAGGTCCTCACCTGTCAGAGCCTCATTTCTATCAGTCGCTGGCATGTTTTTTGTGTCTTCCACTGTGAAGACCGACCCAAAAAACCTGTTCAGTTCCTCAGCCATTTCCTCATTTCCCATTATTAAAACTCCCTTCTCATTCTCTAAAGGACCAATATTTACCTTAGACACTCTTTTTTTGTCTTATATATTTGTAAAATCTTTTACTGTCTGTTTTTATATTCTGAGCAAGTTTACTCTCATACTCTATCTTACTCTTCTTTATAGCTTTTTTTAGTAGCTTTCTGTTGCCCCCTAAAGATTTCCCAGTCCTCTAATCTCCCAGCAATCTTTGCCACTTTATATGCTTTTTCCTTCAATTTGATACTCTCCCTTATTTCCTTAGATATCCACGGTCGATTTTCCCTCTTTCTTCCGTCCTTCCTTTTTGTTGTTATAAACCTTTGCTGAGCACTGTGAAAAATCGCTTGGAAGGTTCTCCACTGTTCCTCAACTGTTCCACCATAAAGTCTTAGCTCCCAGTCTACCTTAGCTAGTTCTTCTCTCATCCCCTTGTAATCTCCTTTGTTTAAACACAAAACACTAGTATTTGATTTTACTTTCTCACCCTCCATCTGTATTTTAAATTCCACCATATTGTGATCGCTCCTTCCGAGAGGATCCCTAACTATGAGATCATGAATCAATCCTGTCTCATTACACAGGACAAGATCTAGGACCGCTTGTTCCCTCGTAGGTTCCATTACATACTATTCTAGGAAACTATCGCGGATACATTCTATAAACTCCTCCTCAAGGTTGCCTTGACCGACCTGGTTAAACCAAACGACATGTAGATTAAAATCCCCCATGATAACTGCTGTACCATCTCTACATGCATCAGTTATTTCTTTGTTTATTGCCTTCCCCACCATCTCGTTACTATTTGGTGGCCGATAGACTACTCCTATCAGTGACTTTCTCGCCTTACTATTCCTGATTTCCACCCAAATGGATTCAACCTTACCCTCCATAGCACCGATGTCATCCCTTACTATTGCCCGGATGTCATCCTTAAATAACAGAGCAACACCACCTCCCTTACCATCCACTCTGACTTCCGAATAGTTTATACCCTCGGATATTTAACTCCCAGTCGTGACCATCCTTTAACCATGTTTCAGTAATGGCCACTAAATCATAGTCATTTACGATGATTTGTGCCATCAACTCATTTACTTTATTCCGAATACTACGAGCATTCAGGTAAAGTACACTTATGTTGGTTTTTTTACCTCTGTTTTGAATCTTAAAATCTCCAGTTTTATTCATTTTGTTATTACTGGGCCTATTCACTGTGCTCCCCTCAGTCACTGTACCTTGCACTGTCGCCCTTTTAGATTTCTGACTATGTCTTCTCTGCCTTGCACTATTTCCCTTACTTCCTTTTGCTTCTGTCCCTGTTTTACTACCTTCCAACTTCCTGCATCGGTTCCCATCCCCCTGCCACATTAGTTTAAACGCTCCCCAAAAGCTCTAGAAAACTTGGCCTTTACCTTCCCACTTTGACAAAACCCACTGTCTTATCCTGTTTTACCACTTCAGTCTTCCATGTGCATTTCTTCAACCATCAACACTGTGAATTTACATGGCCTAGTTTATTACAGTGTAAACAATAGATAGAGTATTAACCCCTCGAGCCCCCAATTAATTAAGTACAGGGCTTTGTGATCCCCATTGTGTATCATGGAGTTCACAACTTTTACTGGATTGTGCTATGGGGAGCACTCGGCCCACTCCACAGGTGTCGTACAGCAAAATTAGTTTTAAGCCAAACAATGTTTATTCTATGAAATCAAGTTATCGTTTTTAAAACATACAGTGAACATGTTATGAACCATCAATTCCAATGCAAACCCCAAAGAACATAACACCAAGTAATCCTTACTTTCCTTTTAACATCCATAAGACATTAAATAAAACTTTTAACTGAAGCACATCAGGTTTAAATTCACTACTGAGAACTGTTATCACTGTGACTTCATCCCAATGATCAACAGAGAGCCTTTACATGGCAGAGGGCAACAGTATTCCTGCTTTGACTGGCTTCAGCTCCAAAACTAAAACTAAACCAAAGACAACACAGACACGCACAAACGTTTATGAAAGTGAAACTAAAAAGCAGAGCCAGAGATCAGCTCCACCACACTCTGACATCACTGCAGTAATAAGCTCCCATTTCTTAAAGGTAAACCCACTACAGTTATTCTATAAAAAAAACACCCATTTCGAAAGGCATTTTCACATGACACCAGTCTAAGATAGCCTGTTCCCTCCTTGCTTTCTCCACTTATTGGTCAAGAAAACCATCCCGTAAATACTCCAGGAATTCATCCTCTACGGAGTTGTGCCTAATTTGATTTTCCCAATCCATGTGAAGATTAAAATCGCTCATGATCACCTATATTCACGAATTACATTTATCTCTATTTTAGTGTTTAATGCTATTCCCAAACTCCCCTCTGCAGTTTGGGGGTCTATATATGACATCCACTGGGGTTTTTTGCCCCTTGATGCTTCTGTACTCCACTTTCCAGATTCCACATTGTCAGAGCTACTATCCTTTCATACTACTGTGTTATTTATTCATTTAACGAGCAGTGTCACGCCACCACCTTTTCTTTTTTGCCTGGCCTTCATAAGCACTGTAATCACTGGGATATTCATTTCCCATCCCTGATCACCCTGCAACTATGTCTTCGTAATCCCAATTATATCATAAGTACATGTTGGATATATTTCTGTCAACGCAAGTTCATTAATCTGATATCTGTGATGGCAGGGTTTTCGCATGTGAGTGATTGGGTCGATTAAACCTGCTTCTGATTGCCTTATTGAAACCCACAAAATTCTACCATGTTGGACGGACTGAATGGAGGGATCTTGGCCCGTAATTTCCGAGTAAAGGAGGGAAGCCAAGGTCCCATTGTGACGCAGAAGCAACATTGCGTTCGGACATTTAAACAGCAGGCTTGAAGACAGCAGGGCACATATTCACAAGTGTTTTAAAGATATCTTGAAGTTTTCTTAACAGATAGTTTGCTCTTCACTTTACACCGGCATTGCTATTGGTATTGGCTCATGTAAGGTAATTTGTATATTTCTATAATTTAAGGTGATTGAAACCATCAAAATATATATGTTTCCACATAAATAAACGATTCGCTCCATTTGTAAATGGGAGGGGTGGGAGGAGGGAAGTGTGCGAAGGGGATGGGAGAGAAGAAGTGATATGAGAAGGGAGGCAATTTTTGATATGTCAATTGTTAATTTTATTAGCTCAAAGTAATAAGTCGGCGCTTCCTGCTGATCTCAAAAGGCATTTGTGTCACCTGCAGCCGCAGCACACACACGTGCACCACGGGGTGAGCCAGTATCGCGCTGGATATTACCTTCCTCCAACCCCTCCATTTCTGGGGACAAGACATCTTCCAATAATCCTGCAGAAGGCAACGGACCACTCCTTAGTGTTCACTGGGTTTGTGTGAAAAATAATTAGTTTCGAAGCCTTGTGATCAATAACATTCATTACCAGGTGAGTGCACATCCTCGCAGCATTCTGCGAAATGCTACACGTTACAGGGTGAAATTACCTGGTGGGAAATAAAATATGCGCTGTCCAGAGTTTCATTTCCACTGTTCAGACAGTGCAGTAGCTAGATTTCGGCTTAAGATCTTCCTTCAACATTTCATAAAGTTGTCCCAATGCTTTCTTGCTGAAGCCCAGTCCAAGACACACAATTCTCTGATTTAATTTCATAATTTGTCCTTTGCCTGCACACCCTTAGTGGTGTGTAATTGATTTAATTCAGGCAGAGATAAAGATTGGCTCTGCTCTTATGATCCGTGCAACTACTTCGAAGCCTTAGAAGAACTGAAAGGAGTTTAAAAGCAAAGCTGTAAGTGTGATACCCCAGCGGAAATAAAGCAGGACTTCATATTTGGAATCTGCATTGGATTCTGCGATTCCTGTCAGAGAGATAGTTCATATTAATTTCCTAATGTTCAAATTTACCTCAGCTCAAGCATTTGAAGTATTCACTGAGGCTTATCAGGGTGAACATTACATCTCGGAGATTATTAAACTGCTCAACTGAAAATACATTGCAATATCCAAATATCCTTTGTCTCTGGAGCAGCTATATGGACAGGTGTGCTGTCATTACTGTACTGGAAGAGGTCAAGTGCACGAGCATCGAGGCATGATCATCCGAAACCAACTACACTTGGCCACCTATGTGTGTAGGCTGTCGGAGTCTTGACGCAATTCTTCGAAGACACGGGGTGACCAGATAATGCCCCGAAAATGAGACTGAGAAAAGAATAGCTGCAATCTGGAGCAAAAAGACCGATCACACCTTCTGGAAACATTTGCTAACATCTGTTGGAGATGTGATTCTACATTGTGGCTCAGCAGCCCTGCTCGAACCCACAGAACCCATTACCTGTAACATGTAGATCTGAGGTGAAGGAATATAATTTTTAGCGAGTCATCGCCGAACATTAAATTCACTCCAAACCCATTCAATCTATTATACTTCCTTTACTGGAATGAATATATTTATTTAAACAAAATACGAATATTATCAAACATTAACTCATTGAAAAATGGTCTCCGATTTCTCCTGCATCTGCTTGATTATTCCTGAGTGACAGAAAAAATGTTCATAAAAAGTTGCTAAAATGTTCCGAACGTCGCTGCAAGCCAGGGAAGTTAGAATTTCATACATTTCTATTATATTTCCTCCCACTACCCCACTCCCATTATTCGGGACTCCATCGAATACAATCCAAATCGATTCAATCTCTCCTCGTACGTCAGTACTGCCATCCCAAGAATCAGTCTTATTATTCTTCCCTGCACTACCTCTAGATCTCGAACATCCTTCTTCAGACAAGGAGACCAAAACTGCAAACACTGTTTTAAGTGTGGGCTCACAAACGCCCTATAGAATTGCAGCAAGACATCCCTGCTCCTATACTCTAATACTCTCGCAATGAGGCCTGCATACCATTTGCCTTCTTTAACGTTTGCTGCACCTGTATGCTTACCTTCAGTTACTGATGTACGCAGACATACAGGTCTCTTAGCATTTTTCCCTCTACTAATGTATCACCATTCAGGTAATAGACAGTCTTTTTGTTTTGCTACCAACGTGGAAAAACTCGCAATTATCCAAATTAATTGCACCTGCCCTTCACTTGCTCACTCACTCAACTTGTCCAAATCACACTGAAGGATATCTCCATCTTCCTCACAGCTCACCGTCCCACCCACGTTTGTGTCATCTGTACATTTGGAGGTATGACATGTTGTTCCCTCATCCAAATCGTTAATATACGTTCTAACTACCTGGGGTCCTAGCACCGATCCGTGCGTTACCTCTCTAAACACTGCCTGCAATTTGGAGAAGTCCCGTTAATTTCTACTTTTCCGAACAGTTTTCTATTCATCTCATTACACTAAACCCCAATCCAATGCACTTTAATTTTACACGCTAATTTTTATCCTGGTTTATATGAAAGGCTTTTTGAAATTCGAAACACACCACAACCACTGACTGCCGTTCATCAACTCTATTAGTTACATCCTCGATGTATTCCAGTTGATTTGACAAGCATGATTTCCCTTTCATAATTCCATGCTAGCTGTCTCCGATCCTGCCACTGTTTTGTGGGAGACCTGCGATTAAATCTTTGATAATAGATTCCGGAATTTTCCACGACTGTCGACAGGATTACTGGTCCATAATTTCCTGCGATCTCCGTACCTCCTTTTTAAATAGAGGAGTTACATTGGCCACCCACTGATTAATACTGCTGCTTCATAATGCCAGGGACCCGCGTATATTTCAAGGCTGCGGTGACTGTAGGGTGTTTGTACGTTCTCCCCATATCTGAGTCGGTTTTATCATGGTGCTCAAACGATGTGCGGTTTAGGTGGATTGGCAATGCTAGATTGTCCCATATTGTCCCGAAATGTGCAGATCAGGCCACGTTCCATTCTTTCAGTTTGAACGGAATATTTCTCCCCATTAAGAGGGAATGAGGAGCCTGTCAAGATAATCTCCCTTTGCATCCAATCCCCATCATAACTAAAACTGGCAACTGTCCTGGCATCTAATGTGAGAAGAAAATGCTGCCGGTTATAGAATTATGTCTTCGGTGGACACTCAAACAAATCATTACAAGAAATAATAAATAAAGAGAGACCAAGGACTGATCCCTGAGGTACATCGCTGGTCAAAGGCTTCCAGTTAAAAAAACAAACCTATAAAACCAGTCTGTCTTCTGTCGTCAAGGGATGTTTGTATCCAATGGGCGACCTCACTCTGGATCCCATGAGATTTAACCGGAAGCAACAAACTACCTTTCGGCAACTTATCAAAGACCATGCTAAAGTCGATGGAGACAAAGTCGACTGCACATCCCTCATCTACCGTATTTGTTAAACCTTCAAAAAACGTATTCCGAATTCGTGAGATCTGATATTCCACTCACAAATCGATGCTGACTGTCCTCAATATTTCCTTTCGTCTTTGAAGGGCTGTAGATCCTGTCTCCCAGAAATAATAAAAACAGAAACAGATGGTAAGTGCGTTTTTCCTGAATATCTAAAGAAGAGGAATGAACAAACTGAACGTTTGACATACAGCAAGTGACTTCAGAATGGATATGGAAAACAAGAAATTAACAGATGAATTGAACAGGTATTTTGCAGCGGCATTCACTGCATAATACGCAATTAAAACCAAAAGAAGCAATATGCCAGGAAATAATAATAATAATCTGTATCCATGTCACAATTAGGCTTGCATTAATACTGTAATGAATTTTCTGTGAAAACCTCCCAGTCTCCGCACTCCAGCGCCTGTTCGGGTTCACAAAGTGAAATTCAGAATATCCAATTCACCTAACAATACGTTTTTCGGGACTTGTTGGAGGATACCGAGGCACCCGGAGGGATCCCAAGCAGACACAGGGAGAACGTCCAGACCCCGTACAAACAGCGCCCCAAACTGGGAACCAATCCCGAGTTCCTGATGATGTGGAACAACAGTGATAACCGCTGTGCTACCATGCCGTGGGAGAGGCACCAAAGAGGTTCCACTGATTAAATCTTCACAGCTGTGGGATGACAAATGCCCGGATCCTGATGGACTTCTTCCTCTTCTCATGATATATGTGTCCAGTGAGATAATGAATGCATAGTTTTTAACTTTCCCAAATCCCGTATATTCAAGGAGGGCCCCATTACCATGGAAGATTGAAACCGTGACTCTGTAATTCAACAAGGACGTGAGACAGAAAGTAGTAAATACAGGCCAGTTGGCTGATCATGTGTTATGGGGAAAATGTTAGAAGGCATCATTGAAGAACGTGAAGAATTAAAGACATCGACGAAATCATGCAAATTCAATATAGCTTTGTGCAAAGAGAATATACTCTAACCGACTTACGGAAATTCTTTGGAGAAGTATCATGTCCTGTGAATCAAAAGGGTTGTGAGATACTTTGATAAAGCGACACCACACGCGTTATTACCGAAAATAAAAAAAGAACAAAGCGTTTGCTTTTGGGTAAAATATTAGCACGGGTAAACGATTGGCTGGATAACAGGAAGCAGTACCTCAGAAGAACTTGCTTTTTCCGGTTTGGAAAATGTAACGTGTGGTTCCCGTACCGTCTCCCCAAAAAAGCGACGGAATGTGGCGACTAGGGGCTTTTCACGGTAACGTAATTGAAGCCTATTTGTCATAATAAGATTATTATTGTCAAAGTAAACTTCTCTTGGACCTCGACTGTTTAAAATGTATACAAATTACTCGGATGAAGGGGTTGGAAGGATGGTTGCCAAAATTACTGATAGCTCAAAGGGATGTAGGAAGTTAAGTTGTGAAGGCAAATGGAGGCAATGTGTGGATACGGAATGGTTGATCTGCCCTGTAAGGGAATGTTGGAGTGGATATATATATATATATATCATATCCACTGGGGCTAAAAAGCAAGAGGTAACTTAATTTAAACATATCAAATCATGAAGGGCATTGAGAGGGTGGATGTTGAGAACATGTTTTCTCTTGCGGGGGAATCTGGAATTGGGATGTCACTGTTCAAAAATAATGGGTCGCCCGTTTAAAAGGAAATGAGGAGACTGTTTTCACTCTGAGAGAGTCGAGACTCTTTCGAACTTCCTTCCTTTAAGACGCGGTGGCGGGAGAAGCATTGAATATTTTTAACGCAGAGATGGATAGTTTCTTGGTAAGCAGGGAGTCGAGAGGTGATTGAGAGTAGCGGTATGTAGAATTGAGGTTACTTTCAGATCAGACATGATCTGATTAAACAGCGGCGGTGAGTGGAGGGCGGAATGGGCTATACCTGCTCTTTCGTATTTTCGTCCTTAAACCTCTAAAATTCCGAAATGATTACCATAGTAAATGTTGGGACGATGCGTTCTCTGATTAGGGAATATTGAAGTAGGGAATACATATTCAGCACTATGAGGGAGACGAGAATGAATGTCTTCTCTCAGTTGGTCACTGGTCTTGAAATTCTCACTCTCACAGAGAAGTGGGTCGGGGTCATTCAATATTGTCAAGGCTGAATTAGAACGGTTTGAATTAACAATGGAGGACAGGGTTGCAGGGAGGCAGCAGGAGGATGGAGATAAGATCAACAATCAGATCAACTATGATCTTGTTGAATCGTACATCAGGCTCGAGGGGCCGAATGGTCTGCCTTAAGTACAATGTCAATGATGAGCTTTCCAAAACGCTTCACTGACTGACCTATCACTGTGGGTTCTGTTCACTCGGTTTTCTGAAATAATTAACGGCACCTATAACTTAAAACAATGGACATTAAACAAACGTTCAGTAAAATATCGGCGTTAAACATGAATATTCACCCGATCAGCCACAATATGAATTCCAAATTCCGGGCAGCACGGTAGCATTGTGGATAGCACAATCGCTTCACAGCTCCAGGGTCCCAGGTTCGATTCCGGCTTGGGTCACTGTCTGTGCGGAGTCTGCACATCCTCCCCGTGTGTGCGTGGGTTTCCTCCGGGTGCTCCAATTCCCTCGAACAGTCCAAAGATGTGCGGGTTAGGTGGATTGGCCATGGTAAATTGCCCTAAGTGTCCAAAATTGCCCTTTGTGATGGGTTGGGTTACTGAGTTATGGGGATAGTATGCGGAAAAGTGTGAGGTGGTTCACTTTGGAAGGAGTAACAGGAATGCAGAGTACTGGGCAAATGGCAAGATTCTTGGTAGTGTAGATGAACAGAGAGATCTCGGCATCCAGGTACATAAATCCCTGAAAGTTGCCACCAAGGTTAATAGGGCTGTTGAGAAGGCATATGGTGTGCTAGCCTTTATAAGCAGGGGGATTGAGTTTCGGCACCACAAGGTCATGATGCAGTGGTGCGGCCGCACCTGGAGTACTGCGTGCAGTTCTGGTCAACACATTATAGGAAGGATGTGGAAGCTTTGGAAAGGGTTCAGAGGAGATTTACTAGGATGTTGCCTGGTATGGAGGGAAGGTCTTACGAGGAAAGGCTCAGGGAATTGAGGTTGTTTTCGTTAGAGAGGAGAAGGCTGAGAGGTGACTTAATAGAGACATATAAGATAGTCAGAGGGTTAGAAGGGTGGACAGTGAGAGTCTTTTTCCTCGGATGGTGATGACCAACACGAGGGGACATAGCTTTAAATTGAGGGGTGATAGATATAGGACAGATGTCAGAGGCAGTTTCTTTACTCAGAGAGTAGTAGGGGTGTGGAACGCCCTGCCTGCTACAGTAGTAGACTCGCCAACTTTAAGGGCATTTAAGTGGTCACTGGATAGACATATAGATGAAAATGGAATAGTGTAGGTCAGATAGGCTTCAGGTGGTTTCACAGGTCGGCGCAACATCGAGGGCCGAAGGGCCCGTACTGCGCTGTAGTGTTCTATGTTCTATGTTCTATGATAGGGTGGAGGTGTTGACCTTGGGTAGGGATAGGGTGCTGTTTCCAAGAACCGGTGCAGACTCGATGGGCCGAATGGCCTTCTTCTGCACTGTGCATTCTATGTAAATGCCAATCAGGTTGAATAGTCGAGGCCGGAGCATCACGGCAGTTCAGGTAAAGGATGAAAATGTACTTCTGACAGAGACAAAACTATTAGAAACTGCTGCTGTGTCAAATGATTCCTTTTGGGAATATATCATAGGAAACTTTTTTAAAAAATTTAGAGTACCCAATTATTTTTTCTTATAATGGGGCAATTTAGAATGGCCACTCTACCTATCCTGCACATCTTTGGGTTGTGGGGGTGAAACCCACGCAGACACGGGGAGAATGTGCAAACTCCACACGGACAGTGATCCAGGGCCGGGATTCGAACCAGGGTCCTCAGCGCCGTAGGCAGCACTGCTAACCACTGTGCCACCGTGCTGCCCCCACATCATTGGAAACATGACCCAATTCAGAACTCAAAGCAGGAAATCCGTATGAAAGTCTTCTGAAAGAGTTCCAGGAACCAGGTCACGGAATGTTCAGCACAATGGTGAGGAATGGAAAGTGCGAGACAAGAGTGTGATACATTCATGTTGTAGTGGAGAGCCTGGTATCAGGAATAACAGGAACAGCATGAGTTCTAAAATTAGCTGTAGTCAGAGTTTGATCTTTGAAGTTGAAACTCACCACTATCCTTAGAATTCCCCCTATACCAAAAAAGGGTCGATATTCTAAATGGTGAACAGGGATTCTCACTCCCTGACTCCGATGCAGGCTTCGGTGGGTGCTATTCAGGTCAAACTATATTTTCAAGTAATCCCCCGGTATAACCCATACCTTCATCGAAGAATTTAACCTACTTACCACTTGGTAGCATCGATGCCCTGGGTCCTGCCTTATTACGTAAGTAAAGTAGGCTAATAACCACTGTTTCAGGTTAAAACCTTTAAGTTATTTTATTATTATAATTTTTTTTAAAGCTGTAAATACTTTCTTAACAGAAAGGTAAAAAGATCTTACTTCTGGATCCTTCCTGTTGGTTGAAGGGACCTTCAGGCCCACCTTGACAATCCATCTTCTTTAAAGTCTGGTCTTCTTGAGATGTATTCGCTGGTGATCTCGGTTGCTGTGTTCTATCCTTCCCATGTACCGAGCTGTGAGAGCTGGCTCTGGCTCTGCTGGCTGCCCCCTTTCTTCGGGTTTATATTCTCTTTCGAAGAGTTATTAAGTTTTAACGACTTTATTGTAAATTAGCTTGTTTCACTTTAATAGCTAAAAAGTATCTTTGATGTAAACATTTTAATACCACTAATTATTCATTTTGGGCATAACGTCTCCTCTCAGATCTGATTTTAAAATGCTTTGGCTTCAATAGTTAACTTTTATTTCTGCGATTTCGAATCGTTTAATTTTCCAATTGTCCCCAGCTCATAACTTTGCCTTTGACTTTGACTTTAAATTACGTCTCTCGTAGACAGGTCGTCTCCAATTTTCTTTTAATTGACTTGATGTTCGTAGAATTTTACACTTTTGAATTGACACCAAATTCGACTGAAATTCCAGCTGTTTACTAAGAGAGTTTATTTCAATTAAGGTGTGAAACTTTGCTTTTCGCTGTATGCTAAAATTTAACTTGGTTATGACTTGAAAGACTTGCCTGCTTTAAACATTCGTCACTTAATGCAATTGAAACGCTCATCCATGCTTTTCCAGATGCTTCCTGAGATAGTTACATTCCATGATGGTGTGGGCCATTGTTTTCGTTTACCAGATGAACCCTGTGTGTTTGATAAGCCTGCTTGTGAGCAAGAATCTGCATTTTATAATCCTGCGCTTCGCAGCTGCCTTTTGTGGGATCTTTCCCTGTATCCTCTCAGACCAGATATTGCCAGACTTCCATGTTTCAGATGACACATTTTCCTGTATTTTCAATTACATCTTTTCTGCAGAAATATTTGACATTCAATGACGAACAAGTGAGTGAGTAGAGCTTGCAGCAGAGAGAGGGTCTGACAGCAACGAGCTGCAATGGTTGTAAACGCAGCTGTTTGCTTTGAGAGTTAAAAAATACCTCGCCCACAGCCCATTTGGAGCTTTGCAAAGTGCTTTGTCTGGATATCAGTGCTCGAGATTGTGACCACTCTCAGCTTGAGATGGAAAATGATGTTCGAGCCAAAAGCTCTCTAGTTTTCCTGTTTTTACAGTTGAGGCGCTAGACCCGCAGAACTTAATTCAGAGGTCATAGACTGGCACTCAAAGTTAAACTACGAGGGCAGCACGGTGGCCTAATGGTTAGCCCAGCTGCCTCACGGCGCTGAGGTCCCAGGTTATATCCCGGCCCTGGGTCACTGTCCGTGTGGAGTTTGCACATTCTCCGCGAGTCTGCGTTGGTTTCGCCTCCACAACCTAAAAATGTGCAGTGTAGGTGGATTGGCCACACTAAATTACCCCTTAATTGGAAAAAATAATTGGGTAATCTAAATGTTTAAAAAAAGTTAAACTACAGACAGAATGAGTGTTGCCGCCCAGAGTGATTTTACCTAAACAGAGAACCGACTGGTGTACAATCATGCTCATTAACAGTGTATTCATGAATGTTATACCGAATATACATTCCCCTACCACGTCCGGTATTTCAATAAAATTAAATGATCTCCAACTTTATTTGCAGTTGCGCAATTATTCACCAGCGGATCACTGGGATTGCGGTGTGTAATATCGATACACAGATATCAAGGCAACAAACGAGGGGACAAAGGTACAACATCTCCAATTGCCCTCCAAACGCACACTGTCCCGGGATGTTATCACCGTTCCTTTACTGTCCCTCGATCAAACGTCTGGTGCAACCAGCCTAAAGGTTGGTGGTCGACACGCCATTGGCTGCAGTGGTGAGGAATGCAGCCTCTGATACCGTTCTGATGGGACAATTACTGATGGAGAAGTAATTCCGTCCTGTCCAGCCATTGTCACATCCTATGCACGAATGAATATCAATTGGTGACCTCTTGCTTTCATCAGAAAATAAACGCAAATCTTTGTATTTACAAAGAAACACCTAGGATATCTTCCACTCACAATCCGTCAATTTTTCTCCTCCAATGTGTATTCTAAATGAAGCTTCGAAGACATGTTCTCTGTCCGGCAACTACCGACATTTCACTGAAAATGAGTTCCAAATCTTTCTTATGGCATATCGTTAGAACAAAGTGGTCCATTCCATTTGGTAAGTCGACCATCGGATACCTTTATTGCCGAGTTTACTCAAAGAAGGCAGGCAGGATAAACTTTCTCGAGTGTATGCCCTGTTCCCCGTTCAATAATGTTGTCCTTACCCAGAGGGGAAATGCTCTTTTCTTAACAGTTTGCGAGCATGGAATGCAAGTCGTTTCTGCTCGGGTTCTTTTTACATTGAAGCCACTCAGTCAACAGCAGAATGTATGATTGTGAACACCGTTCAGAATCGAAATACCACCCAGCTGACGAGAGGCCCAAGGTTCCGGACTGTTCCCGATGCTACTCAAGCGCATGGTTTACTCGTTCTGTGAATAATTCTAAAGCAAAGCCCCTTTTGATTAAATTGTTCGTGTTATTGACGAGAAACCTCTAGACGCGGATGCAGAAGAAATCATTTTATTCTGATGAGTTGGTTTTGTAGATAGGTCCTTGTTTGGAATACTTGGACAAACTGTGCAAATTCCTGGCACCTCAAATTACCAAAATGGTATTGGGCACTGGAAACGGGGCAATTCGATACACAAGAATATGGTGGAGATGCCGCCATTCACCTGAGGAAGGAGCAGTGCTCCGAAAGCCAGTGATTCGAAACAACCATGTTGGACTTTGACCCGGTGTTGTAAGATTTTTTACTGGACAAGATTGAGAGCCGAAATGTGAGAAATAAAGTAATAGAAGGAACAGGCTTGGGATTGTTTAACTCGGACAGACAAGGCCGAGGGGTGTCCGCGTAGATGTATCCCAGGTTCGATGAGCACCAGCATCTCTGTGACAATCTGGGAATTTACCTCTGGCTACAATATTCAGCATAGATCCCTGCAATGATTATTCTGCAGCGCCCTCGCTGCTCCAGCCAATCAGATTGTTGTCAGGTCTTCTGTTCGTCGTCAGCTGTGACAACCAGGCTTTCACGGAAGTGCACATGAACATCACATTCATCAAGAAACAGCTCACAGAATGGTGTCATACTTTCAAGAGCACAGATCGCCATCGTTTCCACCGGATCTGGCCCCTGAGCTCGGATCATTCTGCGGCCACTCCGGCCACAGATAAAAGCGAGTTAGAGCGAAAACGGGATGCAGTCTCCAGCTCAAGATGGCAAAGCAATCTTTCTCCCTAATATTAAGTTTCCTGGTTCTGCGGAGTTACGGTGTGTAAACGGCGGTGGGAAATTTAACCAGACTCACCTTCGTTCAGTAAAATGCGAAAATGATTGTTTCCTGAGATAAAACTCTGATCCAGTTACCAGGTGAAGGGATTTCACCAGATAGTGTCAATGTGTTTACTGCTTCCTCCTCTCCTATACATCGAAGCAAAAATGAACAGAACGATAATTCCAACGGGAAACCCTGAAAAACATCAATGAGGTTGTTCTCCAGCCGCAGCGTTATAAAGGGCATGTTTCCAGTCTGTCAATAATAACTGATAACGTAATAATAATCTCTGTGGTTGCAGAGTCCGAGACCTCTCTATCTCAGAAGCCCTTGCTGATGACCGCTGAATTCGGGCAGATGGTGGAATTAAATTGTCATTACATTTACGACGTGGAATTGGTGTCTAACGATGCCTGGGAAAACAAGGAGTAGGTGAAGCCCCGATATCAATTGAGATTTCATCCTGTAATTGGGCAGATTGTAAGTTTATTTCTAAAAAGGCAACAGCAAAAATGTACTGATTCTGGAAATCAGCAATGTCCAGGCGAATAACTCGGGTTCCTATTACTGTACTGAAATGGATAGCAATGTACCGCTCCTGAAAGCAGCTACAATAGTGGTTGAATGTAAGAGAACAATTTAAATGAATTCTGATCATGCACAGTATTTTCATTTTGTGTTAAATAATCGTTGACTATGTTTCAATCTGTGTCCAGACAGTTCCACCAACAAAACGGCGGTGCTGATATTTGTGCCACAGGGTGATGACAATTCGCGTGAAAGCTGGTGTGTTTGGTCAGTGAACTTACTTCCAATCGGATTGCTATTTTCTGGAATATTTCGGGCCTCGTGACCGAGGGATCGAGCGATCCCGGTACAATGGCGGAGGAGGGGACCTACAGCATTACCAGTCAGATCGAGGAGTCGATGGATATGTGGAGAAGCGGCGCTGGCTGTACTTGTAATATTCAGATGGGGTCTCCAAACAAACAATGGACAAAGAGCGTGTCGTTCCCCAAAGCAGCAGACACGAGGACAGGTGAGTTGGCGATATTCACGTTGATGGTTTGAATTCAAGTTATAGTCAATAAGAATGATTAGCTCGAAGCGAAGACGCTTAAGCATCCTAAATATATAAAAAAGGCTCTCCAGCCTCTATCCTGATAGCTCTCTCACATTTCCCCTTCAAAGTAGAATCCGGTTACCCTTTCAAAGTTATTATTGAACCTGCATCAACCTCCCTTTTTACGCGGTGAAATTTGGAATGCAGTTGTGATCAGTTCTACGGTGGGTGGGCTTTACAAACAGAAACCAGACAAAATGGAATTTGTTGTCTGTTAATGGTTTGTTTTCTGAGACATGAATTTATTTTCTCTGAATCTCATTTTCGAGAACCATCACAGAACATAGAACAGTACAGCACAGAACAGGGCCTTCGGCCCCCAATGTTGTGCCGAGCATTGTCCGAAACCAAGATTAAGCTATCCCACTCCCTGTCATTCTTGTGTCCTCCATGTGCCTATCCAATAACCGCTTGTTCCTAAAGTGACCGACTCCACTATCACAGCAGGCAGTCCATTCCACACCCTAACCACTCTCTGAGTAACGAACCTACCTCGGACATCCCTCCTATATCTCCCACCCTGAACCTTCTGGTTACGCCCCTTTGCAACATCTGCATGCATCCGAGGAAATTGTCTCTGAACTCTCACTCCATCTATCCCCCTCATCATCTTATAAACCTCTATTGTCACTTCTCATCCTCCTCCGCTCCAAAGACAGAGCCCTAGCTCCCTCAACCTTTCCTCACAATACCTAGACTGCAAACCTGGCAGCATCCTGTTAAAGCTCCTTGGCACCGTTTCAAATGCTTTCACATCCTTCCTATAGTGAGGTGTGCAAAACTGCACATTATACTCCAAATGTGGTCTCAGCATGGTTATGTACAGCTGCAGCATAAGCCCGCCGCTCTTAAACTCAAGCACCCTGTTAATAAACGCTAACACAAGATAGGCCTTCTTCACGGCTCTTCGAACTTAAGTGACAACCTTCAGAGTTCTGTGGACATGAACCCCAATGTCTCTCTCTGTACCTCCACATTCCTCAGAACCCTGCCGTTGACCCTGCAGTCCGCATTCAATTTTTTTATACCAAAATGAATCAGCTCGCACTTATCAGGGTTAAACTCCATCTGCCATTTTTCGGCCCAGCTCTGCATCCTATCAATGTCTCTTTGCAGCCTACAACAGCCCTCCACCTCATCCACTACTCCACCAATCTTGGTTTCATCAGCAAATTTATTGACCCGCACTTAAGCCCCCTCCTCCAAGTCATCGATAAAAATCACAAATATCAGAGGACACAGCACTGATCCCTGTGGTACACCGCCGGAAACTCGTCTCCAGTCTGAAAATTTTCCATCCACCACCATGGCCTGCAACATAATTCGTGTAACATCAGTTTTATTGATTCAATCCTGCTTCCTGAGACCTGCAATATTTTAGAACATCAAACTCTGGGCCTCACACTTCGCAGAAATGTCATTTTCAGAAATTATCCCGAGTGTATCACACAGATTTGACTTTAGCACGGTGTACCGGTGCTTTATTGTCTCTAACCATTGACAGGGGCAGGACAATTACCAATGCTTACAATGCCCTTGACATTAGCAATAGGGCAGCAAGTAGAATAATAAGGGAGCTGCGATGAACATTAACAAAACGCAGGTTCAGCATCAACTACCTGGCACCAGAACGTATTTCGAATATATTAGAGACAGTGCCGAAAAGATTCACGGGATTGGTATCACGGATGGAAAATTAAATCACGTGCATACCCGACAGACACTAATGCTGTTCTCCTTGGTGAAGAAAAGTGAGCAGATATTTGATAGAGGTGTGTACAGATCAGGAGGTATCTGGGCAGAGTACAGAGTGAAAATCTGTAACCCGTGGCCGAGGGATCGAGAGGCAGGGGCACAAAGTTTGGGAACATACTGTACTGCAACATGATGGAAAACCTTTCTGTACACCGAATATTCATCATTGGAACATACTGCCTGAGAGTGTGGTTGAAGCAGTTCAATCGTAGCTTTCGAAAGGGAATTGGAGGATAGTGAGAACTGGAAGAATGTATGGGGAGGAGAGGAATTGTAGGCGAGTGGAATTAAGCGGGTTGTTGCTGCAGAGAGGTAGCAGAGAGTTGGTGGGCTGAATGGCCTCCTGTGCTGCAATTATTTTCTGATTCAGTAATGTTTGGAAATTGAAACATGAACATAAATTAATGTTTTAAGGTATACGGAACCATTGAATTTTTAAAGTGAGGAATCGAGTCAAAAAGCAAGGGGGATGTGTAAATGCGTCAGAAAGCAATGGCTGGTCACGTTCACTAAATTGTGATCAGCTCCACACAGCTTGGGGAACGAAGTCACAGGTCTACGGAGAGTGCAGAGGAGATTTTTTTTCTGTACTGCCAACTTTAGTTAATGTGGATAGGCTGGAGAAACTTGGACTTTTCTCCATACGGAAGATAAGGTTAAGAGGAGAAAAGATCGAGGCGGAGTTCAAAACCATTAAGCGTTGATGGAGTAAATAATAGGAGCAATGTCCAGCGGCAGGAGATGAGTAAACAAGGGGACACGGATTGAAAATAATCAAACGACTGGGGACTTGTGGATATTATTATTTACACTGAGAGTTCTTGTTATCTATAACACGTGGAGGAAGCATATTTAATAGTTATTTCAGATGGGGCTTCATAGAAACATTTAATGACAAAAATGTGGAGGTCTATGAGGGGAAGCTGGGGGAGATTGGTGCAATTTGGTTAGAAAGTCCAAAGAATTGACAAGGACAAAAGACAGCATCATTCTGAGGTTCAGTTTTCCAGGAAGACATCAGAGTTCTGTTTACATCACACAAAGTAATGCACTTTGGGTGTGGATCAACACTGACAGGTATGTCAAATAACAGATCTCCATGGTTTAACATTGTGCCATTTGATTATAAACTTCACGCTTGGATATCAATTCTACACCCTTTATTTCCCCGCTTTCGCTCCCAAGATTCAGGTTCCGACTTTTTAACTTTGTTCGTTTTCCCAGCAGAGAATCCCAGGAGTTAAGGACGTGACTGAGAAGCAGATTCTAGGTGTTTAGTCTCTGCAGGATGGTGCAGTCGGACCCTACCCGCTTTCATCACTGTCCTGGTGGTTCTGGTTCTCTTGTTGATTCTACTTCATATTTGGATTTGTAAAGGCGGCAGATCAGGTGAGGAATCCGGTTCATGGGGATATTGCCGTGATTGCTGATTCAATCCAAAGGGGCAACACGGTAGCATGGTGGTTAGCATAAATGCTTCACAGCTCCAGGGTCCCAGGTTCGATTCTGGGTCAATGTCTGTGCGGAGTCTGCACGTCCTCCCCGTGTGTGCGCGGGTTTCCTCCGGGTGCTCCGGTTTTCTCCCACAGTCCAAAGATGTACAGGTTAGGTGGATTGGCCATGCTAAATTGCCCTTAGTGTTAAAGTAAGGTTAATTGGGGGGGGGGGGGGGGTGGGTACTGGTATGCGGTGGATATGGTAGGCTTGAGTAGGGGGTGATCATTGCTCGGCACAACATCGAGGGCCGAAGGGCCTGTTCTGTGCTGTACTGTTCTATGTTCTAAAAGCTACAATGAAAAATTAAGTATCTCAGCCATTTGTAAAATAGATCACGAACGATATATTTGTATTTAGTATTGTGTGAAGTCTAGTTCAAACCCAGCGTTCTGATTACAGTGGCTCATGTTGACATGCTGTACGATATATGAAGATGAATCTAAAACTGCTCAACAATTAATTTATCTTATCATCTATCTCTGGGACCTGCCAGGAAATACCTGACACTTTCTTCATTCTTCTTGTCCTTGTTACGTTTTATTTTGAGAGAGATAACACAAAGCTGGGGGCGGAAAGGGCGACAAACGAGCAGGTTCCATTGAAACATTGGCACAGATTCAATATCAAATTGGGGGATTTCACTGATCGATAAGTGGACACCGCCATCAAAATATTATTTAATCCCCTCAGTCCTGTTGGTGCCAGAAGACGGCCATTTGTTGATTGTTAAATCCTATGATAATATACCAGGTCGGCAATGGACACCAGACATCGGGGCTTGTCAACCATTTGCGAATTGGGCGCCATTGTTGTATTGCCTGATAATTGATGCATTGAGGGGCCGTTCAGATATTGGGAGAATATCTGTAAAGCTTTTGGAATGAGTCCTATTGACACTCGTGGCTAAAAGATGCGCTGAGGCCATTGTCCTCACCACTCTTTAATTGATTATAGATTCGCCGTACGAGGGTAAGATGTCCGTTCATATCGCATCCTTTAATATCTCGGTGACCGCAGCGAAACACAGACGCAGAGATTACATGACAGCTCGTTACGCGTAAGTGCAATGAATATGCTACAATGCTGCCCAGATAATTGGTGAATTTTCGAATAATGTGCACCCCACCCCATGGTAGATTTTTCACGCGGTTGGCAGAGAGCAGTTTCAGTCTAGAATTTGTTTCAAATCAGTCTCGTCACTTTAATTAAAATCAGAAAATATCTCCCTGCGGCGGCAGGCGTGGGGGAGCGAAGTGGTTGTGTTTGGAGGGTGGAGCAGAAAGATTTCGGAGTCCAGTGTTGATAAAAAATCCCTCAACAGTCATCCAAATTAATACATTCGCTGGACCGTTATCAAATGGATGTTATTGGTTTCCTATTGATTCCGGTCTGGCTGCCGAATTTCTTTGATTGAAAGCGATGACGAGAAAATTGAAAAGTTGCTATCAATCGACCCGGGGCTTGCGGAGCTCTTGAAATGTGAAAAATAAGAGCAGGATGAACTGTGCAGCCTGGTTTGATGCTTGAGGCAGAATTACTTCATAAGATGTCTGGATCTTCACTGGACGTGATGATTACAGGATTAGATATGGTGCACAGTAGGATCCTTTTTCCTCGAATGGTGATCGCTTGCTTTTAATTGAGGGGAGATAGACATAGAATAAATGTCAGAGGTAGGTTCTTTACTCAAGAATAGTAGGGGCGTGGAATGCCCTGCCTACAACAGTAGTGTACTCGCCCTCTTTAAGGGCATTAAAATGGTCATTGGATAAAAATATGGATGATAATGGAATAATGCAGATGGGCTTTAGATTGGTTTCACAGGTCGGCGCAACATGGAGGGCCGAAGAGCTTGTACTGCGCTGCAATGTTTTACTGTAATGTTATATTGTTCTGTGACGTTTAAAGCAATGGATCGGGAGATAGACAGTGTGATAAGAATGACCAGCGTGTTTTCCATTTAAACTTATTTTTATGTCAGCATTGAGAGTATGGTCGAAATGGCCTCTGGAGTGCGTCCATCCCTCCTTCTCTACGTTTCTTCGGTGCAAGTCTCTTTAATGTGTCTGCGTTACTTTCTGGATATGGATTGATCTGCCGGAAACTGTAGGTCACATTAGGGGCAACATGATAATCTGATTCGCTCTTTAACAATTAAGATATCGAATCATGATGACAGATACGTCGCCCCAGTTGCCTGGTTATAGATTGACAATGTCTGCTTTAATTCGCTTTTCCAATTTCACGACCCTATCACAGATACTTTGTTCAGGCAAATCTTGTCTGAAACATTAAGCAGCACAATCGCAGAATGATAAAGATAGCACTGGAAGAATTTTCAACAGTCATTTTCAAAAAGGAGTATATGGACTGGTTGAAGGGAGGAGAATTACTGAAGATATAGGGAATGTTAAAGTGAAGATTGCGCTAACTGGCTCGCACTTTCAGGAGCAAGCTCAAATTGAATGGACCGAATGGTCCCTTATTTGTCCCGTTCTATTACATCATGGCATTCGATTTCATTTCGGGATTATTTGACATCTATGTTAACTACTTTTGAATGTCAATGTTTAATATATGTCCCCGTCTCAGAGCAGACCTCTCTGCGCCTCGCTGGACTTCGACGCATTGGAAAAGATATTGTTTTAAAAAGCAGGCCGCAGATGAGAGCCTGGATGACTTTCGCTTGATGAAACCTGGAGGAGTCAGGATATGCCGAACAACCCGAAACCGAGTGGAAATAAATATAGATGCAAGGAGACGTCGATAAAGCAGTTAAACTATCCACGTGCATTGGGTCAAACACTGACTCCTTTGTTCACTGTACATGATAAGGTTTAGCTTAGCCACTGTAACCATGTCGTTAAAGTTTGGCAGATTGGTAGAGCAAAGTCCAGTCAGACTGAAAACTCTCTGCTGATCGCCTGCTACCAGTTACATTTCATTTCAAATGTCGATACGTAAATATAAATAAATTAATTGACCATTAAACGATGTTGCAATACATCCGATAATTGACAAATAATTGAATGTTATCTGCGATTTCAGTTGTGCTGAAAAAATCAGTCCAGGATTCAGTTGCGTTACACTGGCTGCGATGTCAATTACGGAAAATGATCAAAGGAACAACAGCCCCATCGGCTGCTTTCCCCTTTGAGTGGGAGAGCTGGCTGGTGGTGAGTTAACCTGAGGTTCGCCTCTTCTCATGCGAGCGGCAAAACGTCAGGCGCCGGGGACTTCATGAATAACCTCAGCCGTGACTGGTTTAACTTCGTGAACCAACTGTTGAGCCAGCTGAGCAAACCCGGCCTTTCAAAGTCGGAGACGGATGCAAGGCGCGATGACATTTCCCATGGTTCCATCTTTCCTTTCCATAGGAAACATTAATTGAAACCAGCACATCAGAGCTAGAAGATGAGTAGTGTTTGTTTAGAACGAAAGGGTGAATTTGGAACCACATACTCTACAAGCGGTGGAATGCCTCGTTATTTCAGGTCCAGCTCTGAGCTAATTCTGAGGAATCTAGTGTATCATGTTGGCGCGATGGCCGGATTCAATCTCGATGGCCTTTCGTCTTGTTCTGTCTCAAAACTTCAACCTATATTCCCACTCTGGTTACTCCGGAATAGCAGACACACGCATGTTATATTGAGTCACAACAAAGACATTCCCAAAAAAGCGAAACTCTTTCAATATCAATCTCGCAGAAATTTCACAATAAATCTCTTGGCGATTGCAATTATCTCGTAACAGTTGTCTTCTTGTTAATGTGAATTTAAATCGTGCAGCAGGAGCAGAGGGGACGGATGGCGAAATGCTTGCTGGAAATGCCATGCGATATTGCGGATGATGTAGATGAATAATACTTATACGAATTAAGGGCCAATGATTTATCCTGGTAGAGGGAGGCAGACGCTTCTCTCCACCTCCTCCCGCCCGATCACACCTCTACACACATCCACACACGCACGCGCACACATACACACAGATGACACATATTCTGATCCTCCGGCCACAGAGAACATGTGTTTCTTTCCATCCCAGAAGGACAGGCAAGGCTTTTCGATTTAATATCTCATACCAATATTATGGAATAATTGTAAGGGAGTGATTTCATACACGCGTGACGATATCAATTGCATTCCTGCTCTAATTCGACAGTTTTGAATAAGGAATGAAGATGTCTGATCGGTGAAACGCACTGGAGGTTAACCAGTTCACTGGTGCTCAGGGATTGACACCGATTCGCCGTTGGGGAACTCTGTACTCGCAAAGCATGGTGAAAATGTTCATTTTGCGGAAGTTAAGTTCAGTGTTTAAAAATAGCGCATTGGAAAATTGAACGATGTGTGCACATTGGCTGAGGGCTTCCTATTTACAGTAAACGTACAGACGCACAGTTCTTCCTGCAAAGGGCAAATTCTTCGAGCTCACTATAAACGCTCCAGAAAGTGTGGTACAGTGACCAGACTGTGCAACCTGCCATCGAACGCCTAAGGTGCTAATTCCAACGATATTATTGCTGTGACATTTGCCTGGGTCCACGGGAAATACCCCTAATTCAGCGTGTTATGTTAAACACATTAAGGTATTCTATATTCAACAAAAAATACCAACTTGAAAATCGGCAGAATAGGCTGTTAATATTTTAGTAACAGTTTCACCAAATTGATGTCTCTCCGTCTTTGTCTTTGAGTCAGAATTACTCCGGTGGCCCTGTGGAGGACGTAAATTTCCAGCTGATTGTTCAGTTCTACAGGAAACTCGTTCAACTCCTCTTCATCAGACAACAGACTGTTGCAATACCACCTTGGACACCTGAGAAGTAGCCTGGCCCATCCAAGCCCGGTCGCCTCAGAACACTGCCGCCAGAGGGCACCCAGGTCACAGGTCACAGGGACCCATGTTATAGGGGGCCCAGGTCATAGGGCATCCAGGTCTTTGTATGTTCTGTATGTGTGTTTGTCTTTGTGTGTGTGTGTCTGTGTGTGTGCCCGTGTGTGGTTGCGTGTGTCTCTGTGCGTATGTGCGTGTGTGTCTATGTGTGTGCCTGTGTGTCTCAGCCGGAGTGTTTGTGTTTGTGCTTGTGTGTGTTTATTTCTTTGTGTGTAAGTGTGTGTGTATTGTGTGTGCGTGTGTGCGTGTCTGAGTGGGTATCTGTGTGTGCGTGCCTTTGTGTGTGTGTGTGTCCAGGTGTGCCTGTGTGTGTGCCTCTGTGAGTGCATATGTCTGTGTGTGTTTTTGTGTGTATGTGTTTGTGTGTGCGCGCGTCTGTGTGTGTTTGTGTGTGTGTGTGTGTCTGTCTGTGTCTCTCTGTGTGTCTGTCTGTGTGTGTGTGTTCTTACTGTGTGATAATGATGGAAATATTGATGCCTGTTTGCTAGGGTGGAGAAACACTGAAGGAGAGAATTGGTCTCAACTTGGAGAGACCTGTTTTCATTTGGGATAGTCAGCAATGCCTTGTCTAAACGAGGTCTTTCCAGACAAATTTGATTAGATTGTTTGAGGAACTGACAAGGTGCGTATATATGAGTAGTGCTGTTGAAGCACTTTATACGGAGAGACAGAGAGAAAAAGAGAGCGAGGGAGAAAGAGAGAGAGCGATACAGAGAGAGAGAGGGAGAAATAAAGAGAAAAATAGAAGCTAGAGGGTCAGAAAAATGACAGAAGGGGCAAAATTCTTGATTGGGGATCTCTGGTACATAGTCAGGACGCTGCGCCCGCGCGACCGTCTCTCTCCCGATCCAGTATTCTTCTCGATCGAAGCGTTATCAGTGTTCACATGATAGCATTGAGGGAAAGGAGGAGGGAGATAATAGAGCGAGAGGGAGAGAGACAGGGCGAGGTGCGGGATGGGGAATTAAGGTGTCTTAATGGGGAAAGAAAAAGAGGATATGGCGGGGGAGGTGACCAGAGACAGCAGAACAGAGAGTGGGGATAGAGATAGAGCGAGTGAGACAGCATGAAAGCAGGTGCGGGTGGGGGTGGGGGTGGGGGGGGGGGGGCTCAGTGGGAGTGAAAACAGGATCTGGCGGGAATGGCTGTCCTGAGACGGCAAAACAATGGGGTGCGGTACGTTTCAGCGCCGCCGTTTCAGTGCAGCTGTTTCAGCACCGCCGTTTCAGCGCCGCCGTTTCAGCGCAGCTGTTTCAGCGCTGCCGTTTCAGCACCGCCGTTTCAGCACCGCCGTTTCAGCGCCAGGATATTTCAACGCCAGAAAAAAAAAATTCTCCAATGTTGTCATATAATTATGACAGAATTTTTTTTGGCACTAAGCAATTTACAAACCTTCAAGTTCATAAAATGAAATAAAACTCAAGTGTTAACTAAATGTTTTTATTGTAAAAGATCCACTTATAAAGATCCAAAAACAGTACATTAAAACAATTTACAGATCTGTAAGTTCATAAAATCAATCATTAAAAGAAAAGTTCATTGGACATTCATTGGATATTCATTGGAAAAAACGCATTTAGTTTGTTAAATTGTGCCCTATTGAACGAAGGTAGTCAATTTAATTCCTGCTGCCATATTCGGAAACAATTTTCAATATCCTCTCATCAGCTTTTCTATATTTAAGTAATTTTAATTGAGGTTCATTGCCAGCTAAAAGTTTCTCGAAGTGCTCGTCTCTTCCCTTTTGAACATGCTTAAGGACATCAATGAACTTCAAGATAGTTGAGTGTGACATTAACAGTTCTCTTTTCAATCTCCTGTTGGCCGCCTCAGCATAGTTATTTGTTCTGTCATCCCCATCTAATGTTCTTTGATCCATATTCCACATCTCGGTAGGAAATAAAGGACTTTGTCTGCCTGCTCCTCGGCGATTAGGACGGCCGATATAATTGTCTTCGAAATTATTTGCATAGATTATTTACATAGATTATTTACATAGAATTTACAGTGCAGGAGGAGGCCATTCGGCCCAATCGAGTCTGCACCGGCTCTTGGAAAGAGCACCTTACCCCCTACCCAAGGTCAACGCCTCCATCCTATCCCCATAACCCAGTAACCCCACCCAACACTAAGGGCAATTTTGGACACTAAGGGCAATTTATCATAGCCGATCCACCGAACCTGCACATCTTTGGACTGTGGGAGGAAATCTGAGCACCCGGAGGAAACCCACGCAGACACGGGGAGGATGTGCAGACTCAGCACAGACAGTGACCCAAGCCGGAATCGAACCTGGGACCCTGGCGCTGTGAAGCGATTGTGCTATCCACAATGCTACCGTGTTACCCCACCGGTTTAAAACCGGTAGTTTAAAACCGGAATTAACTCCTCCGGTAAATTACCTGCTAAAGAATCCACGTGACTGTCAAGGTCGTCAACTGGCACAAAACATAGGGCAGTTATCATTTTCGAATGTAATGCAAAATCGGGATACAGACTCAGTATATTTTGAGACAGATGAAAAAGGCAGCCTCTTACTTCTATATTGGGGAAGGAGTCTTTCATGGCAGTAAAAGCAGCGCGTTCAAAATCACAATTGATAATGGCAGGTCCTGCATTTGTAATCATCTATTTTACCATCGCAAATAATATCATATAGGTCGCATACTGTTTGTTTTGTAAAAACGAGTACAATACAGGGTGAACTCCGTTATTTTTCCAAACCATGATGATATAAACTTGATACAATAGGTGTGGTGTTACCGCAAATGTTCCGTCAGCATACCAAGTCGTGGAAGTTGCCATGTGTTCTAACCAACTCTCTCTCCCAAATATAATAATCCGGTCGTTGTTCGTACCACTATCATTTAAACAGAAATTTTCCTCGGTTTCTGGGGTGGGTTTATACATCATGTATTCATGAGGTAACTGAAGTTCTTGAATCGATCTTGGATTATCGGGGACCTGATTAACTTCGTCTCGTTTTCTACGAATAATTTTTCGCATTGCCTGCCTGTTTGGTAACTGTGCCATACCTGCCACGGACATTTTTTCAATGCACTTGTTGATAATCGTACTTGGAGGCTCACAAGTCTTTTCAGCCCGGTCTCTCGCATCAGTTATGACCTTTTCCACTTCGATAGCAACTGCAGATGGGGGATGAGTATGTTCGTTGATCTTTTCGATCACCTCTCTTTCTAACGTGTGAATGCGGGCCTTGCACCTACCATCCTCATGACATCGCCAAAACTTAACTTGCTTTTGTTTCTTGCTTTCTTTGTCAAAACGATATAAAAAACCTTAATGACAGAACTTCTCTCTGCCTCGCTTGCTTTTCACTGATTCAGCCATGGGTTTAAAGATATGGAACTTACCAAATTTACCAAAAGAAATTTACCAAATAACTAAGTAAGTATAAAATGTGTTAACTAAACTCTAACTTTATCTAAACAGTAATCATAATAAAACTCCAACAAAATCTAAAGACAACCAAATAACTAAGTGTAAAAGCTGGCAGACCTGTGTCATACCCGTGGCCATGCTGAAATAGTTGGCGCTGAAATATTTGGCGCTGAAACGTCCTGGCGCTGAAACGGCGGCGCTGAAACGTCGGCGCTGAAACGTCGGCGCTGAACTGTCCCATTCCCAAAACGATGGCGGAGCCTGGCGGGTGGTTATGGTGGGAGGGAGGCGGGTGATTGTTGATAAAGTCACAGGATCAGAAGCATGATCCCCGGAATGCAGATAGAGCATAAAGCTTTACAGCACAGTATAGGTCCTTCGGCGCGTGATGTTGTAGCCACCATTTATCCTCACTAAACATCAAAATAGCCTACACCACTTCAATTTACTGGTACCCATGTGCCTGCCCAAGAGTTCCTTAATAGTCACAATTACTCTGACTCCACCGCCTCCGCTAGCAGTGATTTCCAAGCACCCACAACTCTCTATTTAAACAACCTACCTCTGACATCTGCCATATACCTCCCTCCAATCACCTTAAAATTATGCCCTCTCATGACAGTCATTTTCCACCTGGGGCAAAATATCTGGTTAACCGCTCTATCCATGCCGCTCATCACCTTGTGCACCTATATCAAGTCACCTATCTTCCTTCTTCGCTCCAGTGAGAAAAACACTAGCTCCCTCAACGTTTCATCATAAGATACGCACTCAAGACCAGACAGCATCCTGGTCAATCTCGTCGGTACCCTCTCCAAAGCATCCACATCCTTCCTATCATGAGTCGACCTGAACGACACAATATTCCAATTGTGGTCTCACCAGGGTTTTATCAAGCTGCAGCAAAACCTCTCGGCCCCTTGTTAATGAAGCGAAGACACAATACGCCTTCTGAACAACCCCATCAACCAGGGTGGAAACTTTGAGGGATTTGTGCGTGGACTCCAATAGCCCTATGTTCCTCCATACCCAAGGATCCTGCCTTTAACCCTGTAGTCAGCATTCAATTTCGACCACGAATCACTTCACATTTATCGAGGTTGAACGCCACCCGTCTCCGAGCACAGTCAGTCCTGTTGTGACCTGCAACAGCCCCCGACGCTATGTACAACTCCACCAACCTTCCTGTCATTGGCAAACATATTAAGCCACCCTTCCACTTCCTCACCCAAGTCATTGATAACACCCACAAAGAGTGTTTGGAGATGTTCAGACTGGAGTACAGTAACTAGTCGTGTACCAAAAGGATTTGTTTTGGGGCCACTGCTGTTTGTCATTTTTTATAAATGACCTGGAGGAGGGTTTAGAAGGATGGATGAGTAAATTTGCAGATGACACTAAAGTCGGTGGAGTTGTGGACACTGCGGAAAGATGTTACAAGTTACAGAGGGACATAGATAAGCTGCAGCGCTGGGCTCAGAGGTGGCAAATGGAGTTTAATGCAGAAAAGTGTGAGGTGCTTCGTTTTGGAAGGAATAACAGGAAGACAGAATACTGGGCAAATGGGAAGATTCTTGGTAGTGTGGATGAGCAGAGAGATCTCCGTGTCCAAGTATGAATGTTGCCACCCAGGTTGAGAGAGTTGTTAAGAAGGTGTACGGTGTGTTAGCTTTTATTGGTAGAGGGAATGAGTTTCGGAGCCTGAGGTCATGTTGCAGCTGTACAAAACTCTGGTGCGGCCGCATTTGGAGTATTGCATGAAATTCTGGTCGCCGCATTACAGGAAGGATATAGAACAAAGAACAGAGAAAATTACAGCACAGGAACAGGCCCTTCGGCCCTCCCAGCCTGCGCCGATCCAGATCCTTCATCTAAACCTGTCTCCTATTTTCCAAGGTCTACTTCCCTCTGTTGCCACTCGTTCATATACCTGTCTAGATGCCTCTTAAGTGATGCTATCGTGCCCGCCTCTACCACCTCCGCTGGTAAAGCGTTCTTGGCACCCACCACCCTCTGCGTAAAAAACTTTCCACGCACAGCTCCCTTAAACTTTCCCCCTCTCACTTTGAAATCGTGACCCCTTGTAATTGACACCCCCACTCTTGGAAAAAGCTTGTTGCCATCCACCCTGTCCATACCTCTCATAATTATGTATACCTCAATCAGGTCCCCCCTCAACTTCCGTCTTTACAATGAAAACAATCCTAATCTACTCAACCTTTCATCATAGCTAGCACCCACCATCCCAGGCAACATCCTGGTGAACCTCCGCTGCACCCTCTCCAAAGCATCCACATCCTTCTGGTAATGTGGCGACTGGAACTGCACGCAGTATTCCAAATGTGGCCTAACCAAAGTCCTATACAACTGTAACATGACCTGCCTACTCTTGTACTCAATACCCCGTCCGATGAAGGCAAGCATGCTGTATGCTTCTTGACCGCTCCATCAACCTGCGTTGCCACTTTCAGGGTACAATTTACCTGAACTCCCAGATCTCTCTGTACATCAATTTCCCACAGCACCCTTCCATTGACCATATAGTCCGCTCTTGAATTTGATTTTCCAAAATGCATGACCTCGCATTTTCCTGGATTGAACTCCATCTGCCATTTCTCAGCCCAACTCTCCAATCTATCTATATTTTGTTGTATTCTCTGACAGTCCTCCTCGCTATCTGCAACTCCACCAATCTTAGTGTCATCTGCAAACTTGCTAATCAGACTACCTGTACATACCTCCAGGTCATTTATGTAGATCACAAACAACAGTGGTCCGAGCTCGGATCCCTGCGGAACACCACTAGTCACCCTTCTCCATTTTGAGACACTCCCTTCAACCACTACTCTCTGTCTCCTGTTGCCCAGCCAGTTCTTTATCCATCTAGCTAGTACACCCTGAACCCCATACGACGAAACGTTTGCCATCAACCTGCCATAGGAAGCCTTATCAAACACCTTACTAAAGTCCATGTATATGACATCTACAGCCCTTTCCTCATCAATTAACTTTGTCACTTCCTCAAATAATTCTATTAGGTTTGTAAGACATTACCTGCCTTGCACAAAACCATGCTGCCTATCACTGATAAGTCTATTTACTTCCAGATGTGAATAGATCCTATCCCTCAGTATCTTCTCGAACAGATTGCCTACCACTGACGTTAAGCTCACAGGTCTATAATTCCCTGGATTTTCCTGCTATCCCTCTTAAACAATGGGACAACATTAGCAATTCTCCAGTCCTCTGGGACCTCACCCGTGCTCAAGGATGCTGTAAAGTTATCCACCTTAATGTCTTTTAGAATACCCAAAACTTCCCCTTTCCGTATGTCAAATAGACCCAAAGTATTTAAGCATCCATCCCTAGCCTCAACATCCGTCTTGTCCCTCTCCTTTGTGAATGCCGATGCAAAGTACTCATTAAGAATTTCACCTATTTCCTCCGAGTCCACGCATAAATTCCCTCTCTTGTCTTTGAGTGGGCCAATCCTCTTCCTAGTTACCCTCTTGCTCCTTACATACGAATAAAAGGCTTTGGGATTTTCCTTAACCCTGTTAGCCAAAAATATTTCAGAACCCCTTTTAGCACGTTTCATTCCGTGTTTGAGATTCGTCCTACTTTCCCGATATTCCTCCAAAGCTTCATCAGTTTTGAGTCGCCTCGATCTTACATATGCTTCCTTTGTCATCTGAGCTAGTCTCACAATTTCATCCGTCATCCATGGTTCCCTAATCGTGCCATTTATATCTCTAATTTTCACAGGAACATGTCTGTCCTGCAGTTTAATCAACCTTTCCTTAAAAGACTCCCACATTTCAAATGTGGATTTACCCTTAAACAGCTGCTCCCAATCCACATTCCATAGCTCCTGCCGAATTTTGTTATACTCGGCCTTTCCCCAATTTAGCACTCTTCCTTTCGGACCAATCTTGTCCTTGTCCATGAGTATTCTAAAACTTACGGAATTGTGATCGCTATTCCCAAAGTAATCACCGACTCAAGCATCGATCACCTGGCTGGGAGCATTCCCCAATACCAGGTCCAGTATGGCCCCTTCGCGAGTTGGACTATTTACATACTGTTCTAAAAAAACACTCCTGGATGCTCCTTACAAACTCTGCTCCATCTACGCCTCCAACACTGGACGAATCCCATTCGATGTTGGGGAAGTTAAAATCTCCCATCACAACCACCCTATTGCTCCTACATTTTTCTATAATCTGTCTGCGTATTTGTGCCTCTACTTCATGCTCACTTGTGGGAGGCCTGTAGTAAAGTCCCAACAATGTTACTGCACCCTTCATATTTCTTAGCTCAACCCATATTGCCTCAGAGCTCGAATCCTCTATCGTGCCCTCCTTAATCACAGCTGTGATATCATCTCTGACGAGTAATGTAACTCCTCCAACACTTCTACATACCTCTCTATTTCTCCTGAAGCATCTATACACTGGATTATTCAGTTGCCAGCCCTGCCCTTCCATCAACCGTCTCAGTAATACCAATAACATCATATTCCCAGGTACTGATCCAAACCCTGTTCATCTGCCTTACCTGCTACACTTCTCGCATTAAAAAAAATGAACGACAGACCACCTGTCCCTTTGCGTTCATCATCTTTTCCCTGTCGACTCTGCCCCTTAGTCACATGGAGTTTATAATCTCGTACCTTACCGGCATTAGTTGCATGGAGAGATCACACAACTGTCCCCGACCTTGTACATGCTGATCCATGACCAAAGCCACTGCCCCCAACGCCTGCACCGTGGATGCCCCCGTGCGTTGTTGGCCTGGGTGGCATGCATGGTCTTCACCAGCTCCTGCACACAGTTGGACTCCTCCGCCTGCAGGTGCTGGATGCTCACCGACATCCCCTCATGTAGTCCCTGGCTCTGCGACTGCATCTCCAATCTAATTGGGACTGTGTGTTCTAGAAGCTTGATTTAGAGGGCTTAAGTGGGTCGGTGCAGACTCGATGGGCCGAATGGCCTTCCTCTGCACTCTCTGTTCTACGTTCTATGAAATCAGCTCAGCGACGATCAATTGAGGATCACACCGATCTCCCCCTCAACCCAGCCCGCATCCCATTCTCGATGTGAAACCGCCATTTAATATAAAACACGTTTCAGAGAGCATTTCAATCCAGATCCAATCTGCAGATCGGGGCGGGCTGGCGGGCGTGGGGATGTTTAGGATGGGGGGGGGGGGAGCAGATATATGTTAACAGGTTCTCAAAAACAGGAGATAGAGAGACAGATGAGGGACCTTGGAAAACGTACCTAGATAAAGGGTGCGAAAGGGAGAGAGTTAATGAGGGAGGGAGAGGAAGCGAGACAGCGAGGGAGATCAATGAGAGAACTGGAGGGTGGGAGAGAAAGGGAGAGAGGGACGGAGAGAGAGGAAGTTCGGTCGAGAAAGAGTGAAAGGGAGGGAATGGAAAATGATGGTAGAGGGTGTTTCATTGCTCACATTGAAAGAAGAAACAGCAACAATCCTGTAGTGTGGCCCGGGAGATACTTTATTTCACTGCTGTTTATTTCACTGGTGCTGTTTGGCACACTGGGCTAAATCGCTCGCTTTGAAAGCAGGCCAGCAGCACCGTTCGATTCCCGTAACATCCTCCCCGAACAGTCGCCGCAATGTGGCGACTATGGGCTTTTCACAGTAACTTCATTGAAGTCGACTCGTGACATAAGCGATTTTCATTCTTTTTTCACTTTACTGACACTTTACAGTCTCTCGTCTCTCCCTCTGTGTCTTAATCTTTCTCCCTGTTTAAGATCAATTGGTTGAGAGATTGACATAGAAAGGAGGGAGTGAGAAAAGTGGAAAACGCCAGGGAAACCGAAGAGTTTGGTGAGGGATGGGTAGCGGCAAAGAATCTGCGATATCACATGAAGAGGCTGTGCCCAGGAAGTGGAAATTTGATTTTTGTCAACAATGTACAAAAACTCCAATATTGGAGTGAGCATGTAGAGTTGGTGTGCTGTGCAATGAATGAGACAATGAAGGGGGATTAAACAATGTTTGTGCCTTAATTTCCAATGGAACGGGAACACAACAGGGTGTTTCAGCTGAGAAGAAAATTGAAGGGGGATGCATGCTTAGGAGAAATTTGGACGGAGGATCCTGTCATAGAGGGAGTTGTCACAAGGGTTAAATTAAGCAAGCTTCGGTTGTTCAGAGGTAAAGGCCAATTAGTCAAGTTATGGGCTGTTCACATCAAGTGGGAATTAGTCAGAGTAGTGTCTGCTCACAGGGAAGGGGATTAGTAAGTGCAGGAACTGTTCACGAGGAAGGGGAATTAGTCAGAGTAGCGTCTGCTCCCAAGGAGGGCCCGTTATTCGGGGTAGTGACTATTCGCAGAATGGGGGGTTTGGTCATCTTACGGATTGTTTGTCAGGATGTTAAATTGCTCAGATGGTGAATGTTCACATCACAGAGTATTGGTCAGCGGAGGAGCTTTTCACAGGGAGGTAAAATTAGTCACATGAGGGGCTGTTTAGGGGAAGGGGGAATTAGTCAGGGTATCGTCTGCTCATAGGGAGGGTCAATCAGTAAATATAGGGACTCTTGGCAGGATGGGGGGATTGGACATGGTACGGGTTGTTTACAGGGAGGTGGAATTAGACAGGAGGGATAATGTTCATAGGGGAGTGTATTAGTCAGGGTACGGCTTTTTACAGGGAGGGGCAAATAGTCACGGTCTGGGCTGTTCACAGGGAGGGGAATTCGGCAGATTCGAGGCTGTCACAGGGAGGGGAATTATTCACGTTTCGGAGCTGTTCACAAGGTTAAGATATTGATCAGTTTTGAGGCTCTTCACCGAGAGGGAAATTTGTCAGCGTAGGGGCTGTTCACAGAGAGGGGGTATTAATCAGGGTATGTGCTGTTTAAAGGGACGAGATTTCGAAAGGCTGGAGGCTGTTCCAGCGAGGGGGAATTGATTAGTGCACGGGCTGTTCATAGGGAGGTTAATTAGTTGGGTAGCCGATGTTCACAGAGATGGGGAATTAGTCAGGCTAGGGGTTGTTCACAGGAGGGGGGATTATTCATATTCGGGGCTGTTCACAGGGTGTGATAATTCATCAGAGTATGGGATGTTCACAGACGGGTAATTAGTTGTGCGGGGGCTGTTTAAAGGGAGGGGGTATTCGTCAGATCATGCATATTCACAGAGAGATGGGGTTTATTCAGAGCATGGGGTGCTCACAGGGAGGGGAATTAGTGAGGGTAGAGTCCGTTCACAACCTAGGGTAATTAGTCAGTGGAGCGTCTGTTCACACGCTGGGGAGAATAAGTGATGTAAGGGGCTGAACATGAGGAAACACGATAAGGTATTGGCTCTTTCCAAACATTTATTTTCAATTGTTAGCCACGGGGGTTGGTCTTCATATAATTTGTCTTCTTTTCACCCAAACGAGTGTGTTGAATATGGAAGTTGAGACTGTACTCCACCTCACCCCAAAGTAGCACAAAATTGTTGCCCTGTTTGGGAGCTTAACCATTTATTGGACCTCTTCCCAAGACCGCTCATAACATTCGGGCGAAAATGTGGAAACTGTATCAAACTCTCTCCCTCAATGCAAGCAAAACTGAAGATCTAGTCATTCACTTCAGGAAATAAAGCACTGTGCACATCCCTGTCAGCATCAACGGGGCAAAGGTGGAGATGGTTAGCAGTTTCAAATTTCTGGGCTGCACACCTCCAACAAATCTGTCCTGGTCCACCCACGTCAACGGTGCCACCAAGAAAGCACAACAGCGCCTATACTTCCTCAGGACAGTAAGGAAAGTCGGCATGTCCACATTAAACCTTACCAACTTTTAGAGTTGCACCGTAAAAAGCATCCTATCTGGCTGCACCTCAGCCTGTTATGGCAACTGCTCGGCTCATGACCGCAAAGTGTCATGAACACCGCCCAGTCCATTACACGAACCTGCCTCGCATCCATTGACTCCATTTACAACTCCCGCTACCTAGGGAAAGCGGGCCGCATAATCAAAGGCCCTTCCCGGCCGTCTTACTCACTCTTCCAATTTCTCCCATCGGGCAGGAGATACAGAAGTCTGAGAACACCCATGAACAGGCTCAAAAACAGCTTCTTCCCCGCTTTTAACCGACTCCTAAATGACCCTCTTATGGATTAACATCATTAAAACTACACCCTGTATACTTCATCCGATGTCAGTGCTTATGTAGTTAAATAGTAGATCTTGTACTTCCCTATTATTTATTTTATTTTCTTGCCTTTTCTTCCCATGTACTTAATAATCTGGTGAGCTGCTCGCAGAAAAAATAATTTTCACTGCAACTTGGTATACGTGACAATAAACAAATCAAATCCAATCCAATCCAAATAAATGGTGCATCTATAAAACACACAAGAACATACAGATTGGTGCTGAATAGAACAATACAGCGCAATGCAGGCCCTTCGGCCCTCGATATTGCACCGACATGGAAAAACTAAAGGCCATCAAACCTGCACTATGCCCTTATCATCCATATGCTTATCAAGTAAACTTTTAAATGCCCTCAATGTTGGCGAGTTCACAACTGTTGCAGGTAGGGCATTCCACGGCCTCACCACTGTGCGTAAAAAAACTACCTCTGACATCTGTCCTATATCTATTACCCCTCAATTTAAGGCTATGTCCCCTCGTGCTAGCCACCTCCATCCGCGGGAGAAGGCTCTCGCTGTCCACCCAATCTAACCCTCTGATCATTTTGTATGCCTCTATTAGGTCACCTCTTAACATTCTTCTCTCTAAACAACCTCAAGTCCATCAGCCTTTCCTCATAAGATTTTCCCTCCATACCAGGCAACATCCTGGTAAATCTCCTCTGCACCCGTTCCAAAGCTTCCACGTCCTTCCTATAATGAGGCAACCAGAACTGTACGCAATACTCCAAATGCGGCCGTACTAGAGTTTTGTACAACTGCAACATGACCTCATGGCTCCGGAACTCAATCCCTCTACCAATAAAGGCCATCACACCATAGGCCTTCTTCACAACCCTATCAACCTGGGTGGCAACTTTCAGGGATCTATGTACATGGACACGGAGATCCCTCTGCTCATCCACACTATCAAGAATTTTACCATTAGCCAAATATTCCTCATTCCTGTTATTCTTTCCAAAGTGAATCACCTCACACTTCTCCACATTAAACTTCATTTGCCACCTCTCAGCCCAGCTCTCCAGCTTATCTATGTCCATCTGTAACCTACACATCTTTCCGCACTGTCTACAACTCCACCGACTTTAGTGTCGTCTGCAAATTTACTCACCCATCCTTTTGCGCCCTCCTCTAGGTCATTTATAAAAATGACAAACAGCAACGGCCCCAGAACAGATCCTTGTGGTACGCCACTCGTAAGTGAACTCCATTCTGAACATTTCCCATCAACCACCACTCTCTGTCTCCTTTCAACTAGCCAATTTCTGATCCACATCTCAAAAACACCCTCAATCCCGAGCCTCCGTAATTTCTGGGGGACATATAGGGGACATTGTTGAATAGGGGGACATTTGTTCTGAATATATAATCCGACACAATGCAATCACGTTTATTGATAAGGGCAAACAGGCTATGTAGAACTTGAAAAAGTCTGGCTGGTGTGTTGTGTTCATATCCGGGCATCGAAGTTCAGGAAGGATTTAAATGTATTGTATGGAGTTCAAATAAGATTCACCAGAATGTTCCAGTGCTGAGCATTTTCAGTTAGTTGGAGAGATTGGAGACATGTTGTGTTCTTCCATGGAGAAGAGAAGTTTGATACAAGATTTTATGCAGGTATCCAGAATCATGAATTGTATAGGGCAGCACGGCAGCATCGTGGTAGATTGAGCCGGATGACCGATTGGGACACCTGATAGGCTGAGCCTTCTGCGCCTCACGGGATAAAGCTCCCCGAGTGGCTAGAGCAGCTGTTATTCAGCGGGCAGAATCTCTGATTGGCTGCGGCGGCTGTCAGTCAGGGGACCGAATACTGGTGGTAGAGTCCTTCGCACTGCAGACTCGCAGCTCCAGGGTCCCAGATGCGATTTCCGGCTGGGTCACTGTCTGTGCGGAGTCTGCACGTTCTCCCCGTGTCTGCGTGGGTTTCGTCCGGGTGCTCCGGTTTCCGCCCACAGTCCAATGATGTTCAGGTTAGGCGGATATGCCGTGTTAAATTGTCCCTGAATGTCCAAAATTGCCCTTAGTGTTGGGTCGGGTTACTGGGTAGGGTGCTCTTTCCAAGAGCCGGTGCAGACTCGATGGGCCGAATGGCCTCCTTCTACACTATAAATTCTATGATCTATGATCTATGACCGGTGGTTGTCTGTAGGTTTTCATTCAGTGGACGGCATCCCGGATTGGCTGCGGCAGCTGTATGTCAGCGGGTGTCATTGCTAGCTGGTTGTGGCGACTGTGAATCAGAGCCCTGAACTCCGATTGGCAGCTGGAGGTCGTAGCCTAAAGCTGGGCCTCTCTGATTGGCGACAGTGGCTGTGAGGCTGAAATTGGAGCCCCAGATTGGCTGAGGATTCCAATAGTCAGTATTCCGAGCTCAATGATTGGCTGTAGCAGCTTAATGTCTGAAAGCAGAGACTAAAGAGAAAATGCTCGAAAATCTCAGCAGGTCTGGCCGCATCTGTAGGGGGAGAAAGGAGCTAACGTTTCGAGTCCGATGACTATTTGGGGCAGTAGGGTAGCATGGCGGTTAGCATAAAATGCTTCACAGCTCCAGGGTCCCAGGTTCGATTCCCGGCTGGGTCACTGTCTGTGTGGAGTCTGCACGTCCTCCCCCTGTGTGCGTGGGTTTCCTCCGGGTGCTCCGGTTTCCTCCCACAGTCCAAAGATGTGCGGGTTAGGTGGATTGGCCATGCTAAATTGCCCGTAGTGTCCTAATAAAAGTAAGGTTAAGGGGGGTGTTGTTGGGTTACGGGTATAGGGTGGATACGTGGGTTTGAGTAGGGTGATCATGGCTCGGCACAACATTGAGGGCCGAAGGGCCTGTTCTGTGCTGTACTGTTCTATCTTCTATTTGTTGAACATAACATACAGCGAATGAGGGAAATATTTATACTGTGGAGTGAGAATGGAAGATAAGTTATAGCCACTGAAACGCCGGGAAAGGGGGATGTGATAGGCACAGAAAGCAAGGGAAATGAGTGCTTATGGCAGTTCCCGGAGAACAAAGAATGTAAAAGGCCAAACAGCAGAGAAACTAACATCAGAGGGTGAATTGCGACAGGTATAGATTGGGGGGGGGAGGTAGGGGAAGAGGGAATCAAAGAGGAGAAATATAAGTAAAGATGGATACGATGGGGGTTTAAATATATATTAATAAACCCAAGGGCAGCACAGTATCATTGTGGATAGCACAATTGCTTCACAGCTCCAGGGTCCCAAGTTCAATTTCGACTTGGGTCACTGTCTGTGTGGAGTCTGCACATCCTCCACGTGTGTGCGTGGGTTTCCTCCGAGTACTCCGGTTTCCTCCCACTCTCCAAAGATGTGCAGGTTGGGTGGATTGGCCATGAAAAATTGACCAACATTCTATGATTAACCTAGGACAAACGTTCGGCGCAACATCGCGGGCCGAAAGGGCCTGTTATGTGCTGTATTTCTCTATCTATCACAAGCGAGAAAGAAATGTGAATTACGGAGCGTGAGAGCCTGAGCGCGAGAGGTTCGAGCTGATGATTGGCTCTCCGGTGCTGACAGGCAGTACGAGCGCCCTCTGGTTAGCTGGGGCGAGTTTCAGAATGCTGATGGAGTTCATGATTGGCTGACCGTCTGTCTGTTTGTGGCTGGAGCTCCTGATTGGTTGAGGATCTGTCAGTCAATTTTCTTAATTCATTAATTGAATAAGTGACGTAACCGGCTGGGTTACCGCGATTTTGAACTGGTCCCTGAACCTGGACTGAGTTATCACATAAATAAATGTGTTTGTACAGCAATTTAACTGCACCAGCATGAATCCGACTTGCTGTAAGTTATATTGAGGAATGTTGGGGTCAATTATTCCTCCCAAATCAATATAGAAAACTTTAATAACAAACACCGTCCAGAGAACAATGAAAGTTCCGGAGATGCTGAAGAGCAAAATCATTGACTTCTTTCTGCTTTCCATCTCTGGGTCTCTGTGATTGTCTCCCTGACTCTGAACTCTCAGTGTCTTACGGACTCGACTGGTGCTTATAATGTGTTTTACTGTCAGGACGTTGATTAACAGGATAAAACCGAATGGGATCAAAGGCATTGAAACCTGAGCAAAGATGATAAATGAAACCCACATGGCATCAGTGAAAAAGCTGCTCTTCATCCGACAGCCCCACTGGATATTGCCGATTATCTCAATAGGTTCATACAGAAAGTACCAGGGGATGTTTTTATACAGGATACGACGCCGCTTGTTGACAGAACCACAGCTGCAGTTTTCCCGGTACAATATTTAGTTTTCAATTTCTGGCAGCGAATGGCCACAAATCGATCAAAGCAGAAAGAGATTGTGAACCAAACAGAACAGTCCCCGGCTGCAGACGTCAGGGCATCTGCAACACGACACACAGAGGTGAGGTCCAGGAAATTCCGAGAGAAATAATAAGAATTCATCCTTGTCAGTATAAGTGCGATAATACACAGCAGATCGGCCACCGCCATAGCCACCAGGTATCGAGTGGTGCTGGTAGAGAGGCCACACTTCCCCCGACACAGAATCGCAATTCCCAGTAAATTAACTGTCAGAGTGAGAAGGGAAAAGAGCCTGGAAATTACTGATTGAACATTATCCATGCCTGAACTGGGACAGAATTTTAGCATCAATAAAATGGTCAGTGGGTAACAGCGTTGGGAGATCAGTGGACACAGATTAGTATTGCAAAGATGGAAGTAACAAAAGTGACTCAAGTGTTTACGGTGGGGGAAAGGAGAACAGTGTGGACTGCAGCTCTGTCCATTTGATGGTAGTGGGAGGAAAGGTGCTGTGTGGGGGCAGCAGGGTAGCATGGTGGTTAGCATAAATGCTTCACAGCTCCAGGGTCCCAGGTTCGATTCCCGGCTGGGTCACTGTCTGTGTGGAGTCTGCACGTCCTCCCCCTGTGTGCGTGGGTTTCCTCCGGGTGCTCCGGTTTCCTCCCACAGTCCAAAGATGTGCGGGTTAGGTGGATTGGCCATGCTAAATTGCCCATAGTGTCCTAATGAAAGTAAGGTTAAGGGGGGTGTTGTTGGGTTACGGGTATAGGGTGGATATGTGGGTTTGAGTAGGGTGATCATGGCTCGGCACAACATTGAGGGCCGAAGGGCCTGTTCTGTGCTGTACTGTTCTATGTTCTATGTTAAAATGGCACGCGACAGGTAGGTTTGGGTCATGCTTGTGGCATGGCCCAAATGCTTGTGGCAGAAAATGTCCTGCAACTGGACACTTATTCTGGGTTTAGTCTCCGCAGTGTAGGTGCAACTGTGTTGGGAAGCAGCGAATACGTGAGACCAAATTGAAGCAACACAAGTGAAACGCTGCTTCTCCAATAATGAGTTTGCTGCCCAGAATCGTGAAACGGGAGGTGATAAAAATCAGTTGGTGTACGTCTGCGATTGCAAGGGCAGTGGGAAGGGAAGGGCGGGGGAGGAGGGGTGGGGGGGGGGGGGTGATGGTGAAGTTGACAAGGCTGTCCAGGAGGGAGCTCTACCAGAACAATGCAAAGCATTTTTGGGTGGTTTGAGAGAGATGTTTTGGAAAGTGAGAATCGAGTGGTGAAGACTCTATTAACTTAAAAAATGTAGCACTGTCGTCTAATGGAAGTTGGTGGTGGCAATCCCTGTTATGGAAAAGGCATACAGGACAGATTTGATCGTTTGTCAGCATGGCATCATCAGAACAGAAGCGACGACGGAGGCGGAGAAACTGGAAGCCCCTTTGAGTAAAAACTCAGTACCAGCCAACAATGGTACCACTCTTGTGAGCAGCTCAGATCACCAGGTCAGTGTGGGCAATTAGTGAGCGGATTGAAGCAAGTTCAGAGGTAGACGGGAGAGGGTGGCTGAGAGGGTCAGATAATTTGAGATGGCCGATGTCGCTCTGACAGATCTCAGTGAAAAAATAAAGAGCAGACAGGAGGCCAGAGGGTGGGGTCGGAATAGAGGGTGATTACTGGAGGCGGATGGTTATCAACCACGAATATTCATGCGATTGTCAGTGAGAAACAGCAGAGACAATATTATCTATTCACGAATCATCATCAGAATATTACCGAAGAATTGGAAGGCAATAGTCAGTTTTTGTTATTCTTGAATATAAAACAGAAAATAAAACAATTCCAGAAAATAATCTCTCAATCGCTACATCAATGGTAAGAAAAAATGAATTACAATTCTGAGGTAGAAAATAATCAGCAGCACAGTGTATAATAAATAGTCAGCGCAAAAAAAAGTAAGAGGAGTTAAAGGAATTTGGTCTGATTTGGTGGAATGTTTGAAGTGTTTTCCCACAAGGATGAGCACTGGGATCACCCACCTTCACCATTCACACCAATAATATAGAATCTGAAAGCAGAATGATAATTACAGAATTTACAGACAAACCCAAATTGGGAGTTACAGTGATTACGCGGAAAAATACAACAGAATACAGCCACACATTCATCATCAATTGTAAACTTCAAAATTGGATATATCAATGGGAAATTAATTTCCCAACAGCACATTGTCCGCAGGGGTTTCTGCTTTCAGGTGAGCAGATTCACAAAAAGCATGATGCATCCGCACAGTTTCAATACCCATAAAAAATCAAGAAACATTGGAGTTCCTTTCAGAACAAATAGAAATATATGACAAAACCTATTAGAATCCTGCACTGTTGTGGGTTTTCGTAAATGTCAGAGTGGTGGTGATATCTGTTTCATTTGAGCAGTTCAACAGAAAACAGAGATATTGAAATATTTCACTTAACACAATAACTATTAAACATAGTCAAAACACAGCCGAACTCTTCCTGTTTTCAATCTATTGCAAAGGTAAAGCAAAGGGATAGAGAGAGAGGTAGAGACCGAGAGAGAGGTAGAGAGAGAACTACATTGGGTGGAGCGACAACTCATCATTTAAATATATTGTTTCGAAATAGAACAAGTTATGTTACTCCAGTTCCTTACCCACATTCAGTACAATCGTCACTGACAGATACTTCCAGTAGTACTTGCTCAATGCTGTCAGATAGTCCGTTCTCTTTTGTAATCGACACCTGGGGTGATTTCATTCTTAATCCCGCTAAATATTCCCTGTGAGAGATTGCCTTCACTGAGTTCCAATCTAACATTATACAAGTATCTGATAATGAAATGACTTCATTAATCATATATTCCTGCGTTCCAAGCGAGGATTATTGTCAGTTGGTGAAAGGGATTCATACCAGAGGTATGTTTAAAGATATTTAACTGAGCGTATTTACCTTTTTGATCAGGTATCTGTAAAAACAGTTGGCGCGAAATGATGATTAAACATTTTCAGTCATAGTTTGAAACCAGAGAGTTGCTCAGACGCGGATTTACATATCTTCAAAGTTGAATAGTCACTTACCAGGAACACCAACAATAGCAAGAATAAGGCACGATATTTTCCCAACCATGTCAATTGGAAGAACCATTTTAGCGGAAAGAAATGTCTAACTTTGTGCTGCTGCCAATCTCTCTGCCTTATACTCCGAGGTTAAATGTTTCCCAAACCATTAATTTATCCCCTGAGGAACCACCTGATCGACGTTCAGATTGCAACATCGTTTAACTTATTTTTCAACATTTGAACAAACAGAGTACGAATTTAGGTTCAAAAAATATTATTTATTCCAACACTGGTCTGTATTGATCATATTGTTTACCTGACAATAACAGAAAGGATGTTGTCCATTTAAAGACAATCAGGCCCATGTCCAGAGGTCAGATTGCTTCAGTGTCATCCATCAATCGACTATGACCATTCAGTGATTCAGTTCCAGTGGTCAGTGTGTTTCTCTGGGTGGTTCCACGGCGCTCTGGGATGTAGCTGCGTCTTTAACTGTGGCCATTTAGTGATTCAGTTACAATTGTCAGTGTGTTTCTCTGTGTATTTCCACTGCATTCTGGGGTGTTGCTCCCTCTTTAACTATGAGCAGTCACTGATTCAGTTCCAATAGTTAGTGTGTTTCTCTGGGTGGGTCTACTGCGGGCAGGGGTGTAGCTTTCGCTTTTACAATGACCATTCAGTGATTCAGGTCCAAATACACTGTGTTTGTCTGGGTGGGTTCCCCACTCTGGCGCATAGAAACCTCTTTAACTGTGACCATTCAGTGATCCAGAACCGAATGTCGGTGTGTTTCCCTCCACGGTTCCACTGCACGCTGGGATGTAGCTGTCTCTTTGTTTGTGACCATTCAGTAATTGAGTACCAATTGTTAGTGTGTATCTCTGGGTGGCTGCACCAATCCGGGGTGTAGCTGCCTCTTTAACTGTGACCATTCAGTGTTGTGATTTAACTGGGTTCTGGTGACATAAATAGCATATTTCAATGACTGGAATATCAGAAAACATGTCAAGCCCAAAGAAAATGATTCCAAAGCTTATTCTGATGCAGCGCCTCAAACAGAGAAAAAAAATTGAAACATTGGGACACCGATGTAACTTAGAGCCTGCAGCAGACACAGCACCTCATAGAGCAGTTAAAATATATGTGGCTGCATAACCGTATACACCGTCTCTAACAGACACTGCCTCCATCTGATACATACACTCAAACTGGGAGACAGACGTTATGAGATTTGGAGAAAGATTGAAAGATGGATATGGTTTGTGAGATGTGCTGGCTGATTCTAGAGTGCGAGAGAAAGAGGGCGAGTGAGACACAAAGTGTAGGAGAATGAAGACGAGAGAGAAAAACGTGTGACAGACAAATAGATTCCGAGAGAAGGCGGCGGAGAGTTAAAGAGACTAAGAGAATGAGAGAGAATGCGAGAGAGAGAGGGTGACCGAGAAAGAGGGTGAGAGAGAAAGTAGTACACGGTGAAAGTGGGTCAGAGATAGAGAGACAAAGAGGTTCAGAGAGAAGGAGGGTGAGATCGAAAGAGGATGAAAAAGAAAGAGGTTGAGAGAGAAAAACAGATAAAAAGGTGAGAAATAAGGTAGCACAGAAAAGAGCGTGTTTGAGAAATATGGCGTGAACAATAAAGAATCAAACGAGAGAATGAGATTGATTGACTTAATGGGGAGGGAAGAGAGGAGACAGAGCGAGCGTGTGGATGAGGGAGGCAGCTGGTGTGAGTAGGATTGTATGTCAAATAGTCAATCAAGTCATCCCGATCATAAAAATCTCGAGTGTGAGTGAGTTGCCAAGACAACGAGTGAATGAGACCGAGAGTAAAGAGGAACATGAGAGAGTGTGGGATAGAGGGAAAGTGTTTGAGAGAAAGTGGCAGGGTGTGTGTTGGAAGGTGGGAGTAATAGTGGGAGGGATAGACTTCATGAGAGCGTGCGCGAGGGACAGTGTGAAAGAGGGGGCTGGTGTAAGAGATTGGGAGGTAGTGTGAGAGAGGGTGAAAGAGTGAGAGAGGGGAATGTTTGATAGAGGAAGAGTGTGTGAGAGAGGGAGTGTGAATGAGTGTGCCTCATGGTCGGCTCATGCAGAATGTCAGGAGGCATAGCATAGAGGGAAATTTAGCCGATTGGAACACTAACTGGCTGTCACGTAGAAGACAGAGGGTGGTGGTAGATGGTAAATTTTAATCCTGGATCACAGTCACCAGCTTTGTACCACAGGGATCAGTGCTGGGTCGTTTGCTATTTGTGATTTTTATGAATGACGAGAATGATGGAGTTGAAGTTTGGGTTAGTACATTTGCTGATGACACCAAGATTGGTGGCGTAGTGGATAATGTGTAGGGCTGTTGTAGACTGCAAAGAGACATTGACAGGATGCATAGCTGGGCTGAAAAGTGGCAGAGATGGAGTTTACCCCTGATAAGTGTGAGGTGATTCATTTTGTTACGTCAAATTTGAATGCGGATTACATGGATAAAGCAGGGTTCTGAGGAATGTGGAGGAACAGTGAGATCTCGGAATTCATGTCCATAGATCTCTGAAAGTTACCATTCAAGTGCATAGAGCCGTGAAGAAAGCCTATATTGTGTTCGCATTTATTTACGGGGGGGGGGGGGGGGGGGTGAGTTTAAGGACCGTGAGAGTACAAGACCTTGGTTAGACCACATTTCGAGTATTGTGTGCACATCCGGACACCTCATTATTGGAAGGATGTGGAAGCATTGGAAAGGGTGCAAAGGAGATTTACCAAGATGCTGCCTGGATAGGTGGGTGGGACTCATGAGGAAACGTTGTGGGACCTAGGGCTTTTCTAATTGGAGCGAAGGAGGATAAGTGACTTAATTGAGGTGCAAAGGATGATGATAGGGATCTATGGATTGGGCGTTCAGCAACTATTTTCCTCGGGTGCAAATAGCTGTCACAAGGAGGCATTACTATAAGGTTCATGGTGGAAGATATCGGAGGGATGTCAGAGTTTGATGTTTTACTCAAAGTGTTAAGAGTGTGAAATGTACTGTCTGCTGTCATTGTGGAGTCGGACATTTTAGGAACTTTCAACCGGTTATTGGATTGGCACACGGAGGACACCAGAATGACAGGGAGTGATATAGCCTGATCTTGGTTTCGGAAAAAGCTTGGTACAACATCGACGGCCGAAGGGCCTGTTCTGTCCTGTACTGTTTTATGTTCTATGTTCTCTGGGTATCTTGAATGGCTAGCGAATAATTACCATCTTTGCAGAAATCTCGCTGGAAAAACTCCCCTCTACTCGGAGGTACTTGCTCCCTCTGTAAATAAGGCTCAAGTAGTTTAGGACGTGGAACGCATTCCCAGCTATTGTAGTGGAGTCGGCCACTTAAGGAAGTTTCAAGAGGTTATTGGACAGGCATATAGTGTGCACTAGAATGATTGGGAGTCGGTTCATTTGATCTTAGTTTCAGACTAGTTCGGCACAACATTGTGAGCCGAATGTTCTGTGTTGTGCTGTATCGTATTGATTATATTCCGGTCTTCCTTGTCAACAAGTCCTGCATTCCCCAACATTTCTCGTGTCTTTTTGTGTCCTCATTTGTTTCGACAAAACGTAAGCATGTATTTAGTTGTCCAGCCATTCCGTTGTTCCAATAATAAATTTTTCTTATCTGCCTGTCAGGCACCTTCCTTTGCATTTACCAATCATTTTCTCTTCACGATCCGGAGAAACGATTACAATCAGTTTGTAACGGAGCGGCGCGGTGGTTTGCTCTGCTGCCTCATTGCACCAAGGATCTATGTTCGATCCCGGCACTGGCTCACTGTCCGTGAGCGGTTTGCACATTCTCCCCCTGTTTGCGTGCGTGTCGCCTCCACAACCAAAAGAGTAAGTGGATTGGCCACGCTAAGTTGCATCTTAATTGGAAGGAAATGTTTTGTGTATTCATTATTTTTTTAGAGATTTTATTTTTCCGGCATGCTGGCTTTCCCCTTCTGAATCAATCCCTTGATTTTTTTTCTTTGCTGAATTCGAAACAGCGCCGAATCCTTAGGCTTATGGTTGTTCTTGGCCTATTTGTACGATACTTTCTTCGATATAATACGTCCCAACTTTCCCTTGTGAGCCATGGATTGGCTACATTTCCCGTTTTACTTTTATGCCGGACAGGAAGAGCCACAGCCTATTCATGATCATCTCTTTAAATTACATTTTCCAATAGATCATAGGCAATCACATCTCTTTTCAATATTGCTTCCTTTATTTAGATTCACGATTCTTGTGTCAGAATCAAATACTTTAGTCTACATCTTGATTGAAAATTCGAACATATTATGGTCGCTCATCCCAAAAGGTGTCTCACAACTAGATTGCCAAAGATTCCGTTCTCATTGCATAGTGACCAGTCTAAGATTGTTTGTTAGCTAGTTAGCACCTTCACATATCGATCCAGAAAAACATTCGGCATGGAGTCCAGGAATTCCTCCTAGACGGTATTGTGGCAAATTTGATTTTCAATCTCTAACCAGATTGAAATCACTGATGACGATAGTTGTCCCATTACTACATGCGCCACTAATTTCCTGCTGAAAGCTTTCCTGATAATATCACTGCAATTTAGGGTCTGTATATGGCGTCCAATAGTGTTTGTTTCCCGTTTCTGTTTAGCAGCTCTACCCATACAGATTCCCCTTTGTTGAATCTGACATCCTTCCTCACTATTGTGTAATGTTCGTCCTTGACCAGCAATGCAAGAGCCTAACACCCCTGGACTTTCAGTTCCCTTCCCTGGTCACCCTTCAGCCATGTATCCGTAATCCCGAATATGTCATACCCTCTCATGTCTATTTGTGTAATTAGTTCATCCATGCTATTACAATTTCTCCCACGGTCAGTCTCAAAGTCTTTAAACGTGCCTTTTTAACATTACTATTCCCACTCCCAATATTCTCCACTGTGGTTCTGTATGAATCTGGCTCTTGGTTTATCTGCCTATCGCTTTTCCTATTTCCCTTTCTCTCTTTTTTTGTCTTTATTTCCGTTTCCTGCCAAACTCCGCCTCGATATCAGTCCCAGTCCTGCCGTGGTGCAACGTGTTAGTTTATACTGGTCCCACGTCTCCCAGAATCGGTTCCAGTGCCCCAGGAATCTGAAACCCTCTCCCCTCATATCATCTCTTCAGCAGTATTCATCCGGTATATCCTGTTATTTGTATACTGAGAAGCGCATGGAAGAGGTAGTCGTCGTACTTTAGATGTCCGAATGCTCAACTTACTTCCGAACCTCCTATATTCTGCTTTTTGGACCTTATCAGTATTAAACTGTGTAGTTGATACCAATGTTACCACGACCACTGGCAGTTCACTCTCCTTCTGCCTAATATTCTGTAACCGCTTTGCAACGTCCTTGACGCGAAAATCATGGAGGCAATATAACATCCCAGAGGCTGGTTTGCGGCCACAGAAACGCCTAACTATTCCCCTTACAATTGAATCCCCTATAACGATTGCATTGTCACACGTTTTATCCCTCCCCTCTGCAGTAGTACCAACCGTGGGGCAATAAATTTTGCTGCTGCTGCTTTTACCAGATAGGTAATTCCCCTCAAAATAATCCAAATGTCAATATATGTTTCCAGAGGAATGGCCGCAGGTGATTCGTGCACTGCCGGCCCAGCTCTCTTGTTCTTCGTGGTGGTCACCCATTCCCCTCCTGCATGTGGAATCTGAGCGTGGGATGTGACCCCCTTCTCTTTCCGTGCTATCCAGAACACCCTACTTCGTTGAAGCTCCACAATGTCCCCCGCCGCTGCACCAGCTTCACAACGCGTGCTTCCAGGAGCTCAGGCTGGAGAGAATTCCTGCACCCATGCTGAGCTCGGGCACTGGAAATGTTCCCGCCCTCCCACACTGGACAAGAAGAGCAAGCGAAGACTTTGAGATCTCCGACATGACGCAACCGCAGATGATGCACAATTCTGTTGGGCCCTTCATTCCTTGTCCCCAGAACTGTCAATTATATGCCTTGCAGATTGTGACCAACAAACCGGTTTGCCATCAATAAACTGAAAATACTTCAGTTCTCTGATGACTGGCAGATAACGTGAAGCTTTGTTAAAAGTTAGAGCAGGCAGTATCGCTGATCGATCAAGACAAATATTTGGGAACTCAGCAACTGATTTGCTGCCGCCTATTATTGTTTCTGAAAACAGCCACAATTTGTTTTAATCTTCGTTCTGCTTTAAACGTCAAGTCCACACCACAGTATCATGTGATTTACAGTGCAGAAGGAGGCCATTCGGCCCATCGGGTCTACACCGGCCCTTCGAAAGAGCACCCTACCTACACCCGTAAACCAGCAACCCCACCCAACCTTTTCGAACACGAAGGCCAATTTAGCATGGCCAATCCACTTAACCTGCACATCTTTGGGCTGTGGGTGGAAACCGGAGAACCCACGTAGACACGGGCAGAATGTGCAGCCTCCTCACATACAGTGACGCAAATAGGGAATTTAACCTGGGACCCTGGAGCTGTGAAGCAAAAGTGCTATTAACTGTGCTACCGTGCATCCCATGTCTTTTTCCTCGGATGGTCATGACCAACACGAGGGGACATAGCTTTAAATTGAGCGGTGATAGATATAGGACAGATGTCAGAGGCAGTTTCTTTACTCAGAGAGTAGTAGGGGTGTGGAACGCCCTGCCTGCAATAGTAGTAGACTCGCCAACTTTAAGGGCATTTAAGTGGTCACTGGATAGACAGATGGATGAAAATGGAATAGTGTAGGTCAGATAGGCTTCAGATGGTTTCACAGGTCGGCGCAACATCGAGGGCCGAAGGGCCCGTACTACGCTGTAGTGTTCTATGTTCTATGTTCTATGTGCAACACTTACTCCCCTCGTCGTTTGCCTTATTAAGAGCAAACCATTCGATTTTAATACTGGCATCAATCTCTCAGACTATCACACAAAAATTGATAGTGGTTATCCATCCGATGGCGAATCGGACTTCACGAAAGTACATGTTGGAGAAAGAGTTCGTTCAAGAAGATTAGAACAGTCCTGACCCACAGTAAGAACACATGCCAGTTAAATTGGAGAGTTGGGGAGAGAAATGGCAGATGGAGCTCAATCCAGGCAAATGCGAGGTGATGCATTTTGGAAGATCTAATTCAAGAGCGGACTATCCGCTCAATGGAAGAGTCCTGTGGAAAAGTGATGTCCAGAGAGATCTGGGAGTTCAGGTCCATTGTGTCCTGAAGGTGGCAACGCAGGTCGATAGAGTGGTAAAGAAGGCGGACAGCATGCTTGCCTTCATCGGACGGGGTATCGAGTGCAAGAGTCAGCAGGTAATGTTACAGTTTTATAGGACTTTGGTTCGGCCACATTTAGAATACTGCGCGAACTTCTGGTCGCCACATTACCAGATGGATGTTGATGCTTTGTAGAGAGTACAGAGGAGGTTCACCAGGATGTTGCCTGGTATGGAGGATGCTAGCTATGAAGTAAGGTTGAGTAGATTAGGATTGTTTTCTTGGAAAGATGGACATTGCGGGAGGACCTGATTCATAAAAATTATGAGAGGTATAACATAGAACATAGAACGATACAGCGCAGTACAGGCCCTTCGGCCCTCGATGTTGCACCGACATGGAAAAAAACTAAAGGCCATCTAACCTACACTATGCCCTTATCATCCATATGCTTATCCAATAAACTTTTAAATGCCCTCAATGTTGGCGAGTTCACTACTGTTGCAGGTAGGGCATTCCACGGCCTCACCACTATGCGTAAAAAACCCACTTCTGACCTCTGTCCTATATCTATTACCCCTCAATTTAAGGCTATGTCCCCTCGTTCTAGCAACCTCCATCCGCGGGAGAAGGCTCTCGCTGTCCCTATCTAACCCTCTTATCATTTTGTATGCCTCTATTAAGTCACCTCTTAATCTTCTTCTCTCTAACGAAAACAACCTCAAGTCCATCAGCCTTTCCTCATAAGATTTTCCCTCCATACGAGGCAACATCCTGGTGAATCTCCTCTACACCCGTTCCAAGGCTTCCACGTCCTTCCTATAATGAGGCGACCAGAACTGAACGCAATACTCCAAATGCGGCCGTACTAGAGTTTTGTACAACTGCAACATGACCTCATGGCTCCGGAACTCAATCCCTCTACCAATAAAGGCCAACACACCATAGGCCTTCTTCACAACCCTATCAACCTGGGTGGCAACTTTCAGGGATCTATGTACATGGACACCGAGATCCCTCTGCTCATCCACACTACCAAGAATTTTACCATTAGCCAAATATTCCGCATTCCTGTTATTCTTTCCAAAGTGAATCACCTCACACTTCTCCACATTAAACTCCATTTGCCACCTCTCAGCCCAGCTCTGCAGCTTATCTATGTCACTCTGTAACCTGCAGCATCCTTCAGCACTGTATACAACTCCACCGACTTTAGTGTCGTCTGCAAATTTACTCACCCATCCTTCTGCGCCCTCCTCTAGGTCATTTATAAAAATGACAAACAGCAACGGCCCCAGAACAGATCCTTGTGGTACGCCACTCGTAACTGAACTCCATTCTGAACATTTCCCATCAACTACCACTCTCTGTCTTCTTTCAACTAGCCAATTTCTGATCCACATCTCTAAATCACACTCAATCCCCAGCCTCCGTATTTTCTGCAATAGCCGACCGTGGGATCCTTATCAAATGCTTTACTGAAATCCATATACACCACATCAACTGCTCAACCCTCGTCTACCTGTTCAGTCACCTTCTCAAAGAACTCGATAAGGTTTGTGAGGCATGACCTACCCTTCACAAAACCATGCTGACTATCCCTAATCATATTATTCCTATCTAGATGATTATAAATCGTATCTTTTATAATCCTCTCCAAGACCTTACCCACCACAGACGTTAGGCTCACCGGCCTATAGTTACCGGGGTTATCTCTACTCCCTTTCTTGAACAAAGGGACCACATTTGCTATCCTCCAGTCCTCTGGCACTATTCCTGTAGCCAATTATGACCTACAAATCAAAGCCAAAGGCTCAGCAATCTCTTCCCTGGCTTCCCAGAGAATCCTAGGATAAATCCCATCCGGCCCCGGGGACTTATCTATTTTCACCTTGTCCAGAATTGCCAACACTTCTTCCCTACGCACCTCAATGCTATCTATTCTAATAGCCTGGGTCTCAGCATTCTCCTCCACAATATTATCTTTTTCTTGAGTGAATACTGACGAAAAGTATTCATTTAGTATCTCGCTTATCTCCTCAGCCTCCACACACAACTTCCCACCACTGTCCTTGACTGGCCCTACTCTTACCCTAGTCATTCTTTTATTCCTGACATACCTATAGAAAGTTTTTGGGTTTTCCTTGATCCTACCTGCCAAAGACTTCTCATGTCCCCTCCTTGCTCGTCTCAGCTCTCTCTTTAGATCCTTCCTCGCTTCCTTGTAACTATCAAGCGCCCCAACTGAAACTTCACGCCTCATCTTCACATAGGCCTCCTTCTTCCTCTTAACAAGAGATTCCACTTCTTTGGTAAACCATGGTTCCCTCGCTCGGCCCCTTCCTCCCTGCCTGACTGGTACGTACTTATCAAGAACATGCAATAGCTGTTCCTTGAACAAGCTCCACATATCCAGTGTGCCCAACCCTTGCAGCCTACTTCTCCAACCAACTCATCCTAAGTCATGTCTAATGGCATCATAATTGCCCTTCCCCAGCTATAACTCTTGCCCTGCGGGGTATACTTATCCCTTTCCATCACTAACATAAAGGTCACCGAATTGTGGTCACTGTTTCCAAAGTGCTCACCTACCTCCAGATCTAACACCTGGCCTGGTTCATTACCCAAAACCAAATCCAATGTGGCCTCGCCTCTTGTTGGCCTGTCAACATATTGTGTCAGGAAACCCTCCTGCACACATTGTACAAAGAATGACCCATCTAATGTACTCGAACTATATCTTTTCCAGTCAATATTTGGAAAGTTAAAGTCTCCCATAACAACTACCCTGTTACTTTCGTTCTTTTCCAGAATCATCTTCGCCATCCTTTCCTCTACATCCCTAGAACTATTAGGTGGCCTATAGAAAACTCCCAACAGGGTGACCTCTCCTTTCCTGTTTCTAACCTCAGCCCATACTACCTCAGAAGAAGAGTCCCCATCTAGCATCCTTTCCGCCACCGTAATACTGTCCTTGACTAGCAGCGCCACACCTCCCCCTCTTTTGCCCCTTCTCTGAGCTTACTAAAACACCTAAACCCCGGAAACCTGCAACAACCATTCCTGTCCCTGCTCTATCCATGTCTCTGAAATGGCCACAACATCGAAGTCCCAGGTACCAACCCATGCTGCCAGTTCCCCTACCTTATTTCATATACTCCTGGCATTGAAGTAGACACACTTCAAACCACCTACCTGAACACTGGCACCCTCTTGCGAAGTCAAATCTGTGCTCCTGACCTCTATACTCTCAATCTCCCGTACCCCAAAACTACAATCCAGGTTCCCATGCCCCTGCTGAATTAGTTTAAAACCCCCCCAAAGAGCACTAACAAATCTCCCCCCCCAGGATATTGGTGCCCCTCATGTTCAGAGGTAGACCATCCTGTCTATAGAGGTCCACCTTCCCCAGATAAAGCCCCAGTTATCCAGAAATCTGAATCCCTCCCGCCTGCACCATCCCTGTAGCCACGTGTTTAATTGCTCTCTCTCCCTATTCCTCATCTCACTATCACGTGGCACGGGCAACAACCCAGAGATAACAACTCTGTTTGTTCTCGCTCTGAGCTTCCATCCTAGCTCCCTAAAGGCCTGCCTGACATCCTTCTCCCCTTTCCTAACTATGTCGTTAGTGCCAATGTGGACTACGACTTGGGGCTGCTCCCCTTCCCCCTTAAGGACCCGGAAAACACGATCCGAGACATCACTTGCCCTTGCACCTGGGAGGCACATACCAAACGTGAGTCTCTCTCGCTCCCACAAAATCTCCTATCTGTGCCCCTGACTATTGAGTCCCCAATTACTAGTGTTCTACTCCTTTCCCCCCTTCCCTTCTGAGCAACAGGGACAGACTCCGTGCCAGGGCCCGTACCCCATGGCTTACCCCTGGTAAGTCGTCCCCCCCCACAAGTATCCAAAACGGTATACTTGTTACTCAGGGGAACGACCGCAGGGGGTCCCTGCACTGACTGCTTCTTCCCAGTCCCTCTTACAGTTACCCATCTATCTCCAGTCTTTGGTGTAGCTACTTCCCTGAAGCTCCTATCTATGACCCCCTCTGCCTCCCGAATGATCCGAAGTTCATCCAGCTCAAGCTCCAGGTCCCTAACACGGTTTTTGAGGAGCTGGAGTTGGGTGCACTTCCCACAGATGAAATCAGCAGGGACACTGACGGCGTCCCTCACCTCAAACATTCTGCAGGAGGAGCATTGCACTGCCTTCCCTGACATCACCTCTAGATTTAAAAAAAAAACAAGAAAAAGAAAAAGAAAGGAAGAGCTTACCTGATATTACCTCAAACCCTGCTCCCGCTGAAAGTTAAGCAAATTTAAAGCCACTCACTCACCTTCACGACAGGTCCCTGCTCCCGCTTCCCAACCACCGTGGGGTGGGGGGGGGGTGGTTAGAGGAGGAGGTAGGGTGGGAAACACTCACGAAGTGTTTCGGGTTTAACTGTCAGTTGCCAACAGCCCTTCCACAAACGACCTTCAACTTAGGCTGACCGCACTGCACGTATGCAAAATTTCCCCAGAACAGCTGATCAGTAGCTCTGCTCTGCTGCCCTCTGCTGGATGCTTGTCTTCACTCAAACTCCTTGGGTCTCCTTCGCCAGTTCACCTTCAACTTAGGCTGACCGCCCTGCACGTATGCAAATTTCCCCAGAACAGCTGATCAGTAGCTCTGCTCTGCTGCCCTCTGCTGGATGCTTGTCTTCACTCAAACTCCTTGGGTCTCCTTCGCCAGTTCACCTTCAACTTAGGCTGACCGCACTGCACGTATGCAAATTTCCCCAGAACAGCTGATCAGTAGCTCTGCTCTGCCGCCCTCTGCTGGATGCTTGTCTTCACTCAAACTCCTTGGGTCTCCTTCGCCAGTTCACCTTCAACTTAGGCTGACCGCCTGCACGTATGCAAATTTCCCCAGAACAGCTGATCAGTAGCTCTGCTCTGCTGCCTCTGCTGGATGCTTGTCTTCACTCAAACTCCTTGGATCTCCTTCGCCAGTTCACCTTCAACTTAGGCTGACCGCACTGCACGTATGCAAATTTCCCCAGAACAGCTGATCAGTAGCTCTGCTCTGCCGCCCTCTGCTGGATGCTTGTCTTCACTCAAACTCCTTGGGTCTCCTTCGCCAGTTCACCTTCAACTTAGGCTGACCGCACTGCACGTATGCAAATTTCCCCAGAACAGCTGATCAGTAGCTCTGCTCTGCTGCCCTCTGCTGGATGCTTGTCTTCACTCAAACTCCTTGGGTCTCCTTCGCCAGTTCACCTTCAACTTAGGCTGACCGCACTGCACGTATGCAAATTTCCCTAGAACAGCTGATCAGTAGCTCTGCTCTGCTGCCCTCTGCTGGATGCTTGTCTTCACTCAAACTCCTTGGGTCTCCTTCGCCAGTTCACCTTCAACTTAGGCTGACCGCACTGCACGTATGCAAATTTCCCCAGAACAGCTGATCAGTAGCTCTGCTCTACTGCCCTCTGCTGGATGCTTGTCTTCACTCAAACTCCTTGGGTCTCCATCGCCAGTTCACCTTCAACTCAGGCTGACCGCACTGCACGTATGCAAATTTCCCCAGAACAGCTGATCAGTAGCTCTGCTCTGCTGCCTTCTGCTGGATGCTTGTCTTCACTCAAACTCCTTGGGTCTCCTTCGCCAGTTCACCTTCAACTTAGGCTGACCGCACTGCACGTATGCAAATTTCCCCAGAACAGCTGATCAGTAGCTCTGCTCTACTGCCCTCTGCTGGATGCTTGTCTTCACTCAAACTCCTTGGGTCTCCATCGCCAGTTCACCTTCAACTCAGGCTGACCGCACTGCACGTATGCAAATTTCCCCAGAACAGCTGATCAGTAGCTCTGCTCTGCTGCCCTCTGCTGGATGCTTGTCTTCACTAAAACTCCTTGGGTCTCCTTCGCCAGTTCACCTTCAACTTAGGCTGACCGAACTGCACGTATGCAAATTTCCCCAGAACAGCTGATCAGTAGCTCTGCTGCCCACTGCTGGATGCTTGTCTTCACTCAAACTCCTTGGGTCTCCTTCGCCAGTTCACCTTTAACTTAGGCTGACCGCACTGCACGTATGCAAATTTCTCCAGAACAGCTGATCAGTAGCTCTGCTCTGCTGGATGCTTGTCTTCACTCAAACTCCTTGGGTCTCCTTCGCCAGTTCACCTTCAACTTAGGCTGACCGCACTGCACGTATGCAAATTTCCCCAGAACAGCTGATCAGTAGCTCTGCTCTGCTGCCCTCTGCTGGATGCTTGTCTTCACTCAAACTCCTTGGGTCTCCTTCGCCAGTTCACCTTCAATTTAGGCTGACCGCACTGCACGTATGCAAATTTCCCCAGAACAGCTGATCAGTAGCTCTGCTCTGCTGCCCTCTGCTGGATGCTTGTCTTCAGTCAAACTCCTTGGGTCTCCTTTGCCAGTTCACCTTCAACTTAGGCTGACCGCACTGCACGTATGTAAATTTCCCCAGAACAGCTGATCAGTAGCTCTGCTCTACTGCCCTCTGCTGGATGCTTGTCTTCACTCAAACTCCTTGGGTCTCCTTCGCCAGTTCACCTTCAACTTAGGCTGACCGCACTGCACGTATGCAAATTTCCCCAGAACAGCTGATCAGTAAATCTGCTCTGCTGCCCTCTGCTGGATGCTTGTCTTGACTCAAACTCCTTGGGTCTCCTTCGCCAGTTCACCTTCAACTTAGGCTGACCGCACTGCACGTATGCAAATTTCCCCAGAACAGCTGATCAGTAGCTCTGCTATGCTGCCCTCTGCTGGATGCTTGTCTTCACTCAAACTCCTTGGGTCTCCTTCGCCAGTTCACCTTCAACTTAGGCTGACCGCACTGCACGTATGCAAATTTCCCCAGAACAGCTGATCAGTAGCTCTGCTCTGCTGCCCTCTGCTGGATGCTTGTCTTCACTCAAACTCCTTGGGTCTCCTTCGCCAGTTCACCTTCAACTTAGGCTGACCGCACTGCACGTATGCAAATTTCCCCAGAACAGCTGATCAGTAGCTCTGCTCTGCTGCCCTCTGCTGGATGCTTGTCTTCACTCAAACTCCTTGGGTCTCCTTCGCCAGTTCACCTTCAACTTAGGCTGACCGCACTGCACGTATGCAAATTCCCCAGAACAGCTGATCAGTAGCTCTGCTCTGCTGCCCTCTGCTGGATGCTTGTCTTCACTCAAACTCCTTGGGTCTCCTTCGCCAGTTCACCTTCAACTTAGGCTGACCGCACTGCACGTATGCAAATTCCCCCAGAACAGCTGATCAGTAGCTCTGCTCTGCTGCCCTCTGCTGGATGCTTGTCTTCATTCAAACTCCTTGGGTCTCCTTCGCCAGTTCACCTTTAACTTAGGCTGACCGCACTGCACGTATGCAAATTTCTCCAGAACAGCTGATCAGTCGCTCTGCTCTGCTGCCCTCTGCTGGATGCTTGTCTTCACTCAAACTCCTTGGGTCTCCTTCGCCAGTTCACCTTCAACTTAGGCTGACCGCACTGCACGTATGCAAATTTCCCCAGAACAGCTGATCAGTAGCTCTGCTCTGCTGCCCTCTGCTGGATGCTTGTCTTCACTCAAACTCATTGGGTCTCCTTCGCCAGTTCACCTTCAACTTAGGCTGACCGCACTGCACGTATGCAAATTTCCCCAGAACAGCTGATCAGTAGCTCTGCTCTGCTGCCCTCTGCTGGATGCTTGTCTTCACTCAAACTCCTTGGGTCTCCTTCGCCAGTTCACCTTCAACTTAGGCTGACCGCACTGCACGTATGCAAATTTCCCCAGAACAGCTGATCGGTAGATCTGCTCTGCTGCCCTCTGCTGGATGCTTGTCTTCACTCAAACTCCTTGGGTCTCCTTCGCCAGTTCACCTTCACTTTGCCTGACCGCACTGCACGTATGCAAATTCCCCCAGAACAGCTGATCAGTAGCTCTGCTCTGCTGCCCTCTGCTGGATCAGGTATGGACAGGGTGGATAGCAACAAGCTTTTTCCAAGAGTTGGGGTGTCATTTACAAGGGGTCACGAATTCAAGGTGAGAGGGGGAAAGTTGAAGGGAGATGTGCGTGGAAAGTTTATTACGCTGAGGGTAGTGGATGCCAGGAACGCTTTGCCGGCGGATGTGGTAGAGGCGGGCACGATAGCATCATTTAAGATGCATCTAGACAGATATATGAACGGGCGGGGAACAGAGGGAAGTAGATCGTTGGAAAATAGGTGACAGGTTTAGATAAAGGCTCTTAATCTGCGCAGGCTGGTAGGGCCGAAGGGCCTGTTCCTGTGCTGTAATTTTCTTTGTTCTTTTGTTCAATACATTCAATGAATTCAGAATGTGTCAGTGATATCCATAACTCGACTGTTACTATTCAATTATTCAGTTCTAATTGTCAGTGTGCTTTTCTCGTCGGCTCCACTGTGCTCTGTGGTGTTGCGGCATCTTGAGATCTCACCATTCACTGATTCAGTTCCAATTGTCAGTGTGTTTCTCCGGGTGGGTCTACTGCACTATGGGATGCAGCTGCCTCTGTAAGTGTGACCATTCAGAGATTCAGTTCCAATTGTTCGTGTGTTTCTCTGGGTGGTTCCACTGCACTCTGTGCGATAGGTGTGTCAAATATCCAAAGTAACTGAATACTCCCACAAATCTTATTTGTTAATGAATGGGTAATTAAGCGTGGCGAATCCACCTCCCCAGCTCATCCACGGTTTGCGGTTTTGAGACAGAGGCAGACACGGGGATATTTTACAAACTCCACACAGACAGTGACCTGGGCCGTAATCGAACCCGGGTCTTCTGCACCATGTAGAAGCAGCGCTGACCACTGTGCCACCGTGCCCCTTCCAACTCGAAAGCTGATGCTGCTCCTCAAGCGAAGAAAACATTTCCAAACATTGGAACCGCAGGTAGACTCAAAACTGGAGCAGATACAAACCCTTCGCCTCAGAGAGCAGCAATAAAGCAGATTGAGAGGTGAAAACTATTTTCCCGTTTCCAACTGTTACTGACCGTCCATATGATAAACACACTTAAACTGAGACAGGCGGGTTGCGATGTGGAGGAAAAGAAAGTTGGTCTATGAGATTAAATGGCAGACGATAGGGTGAGAGCATGAGTGTGAGAGAGGAAAAGGCTGAGAGAGAAAGGGGACGCGAGAGAAAAAGAGAGAAAAAGGGTGAGACAGAAATATGGCGAGAGAGAAAGAGGTTCAGCGAGAAACGGAGAGAAAAAGAGTGTTTGAGGAACAAAGGGAAAAACAAGAGATGAAGGCTGATTGTCTGAGAGAAAGAGAAGGGGAGACAGGGGAGAGATTAGGTGAGAGAAATGGGTTGAGACAGAGATGGATTGAGAGTGAGAATGGGTGGAGAAACAGATGGTTTGATAGATGGGTTGAGAGAGATAGATGGGCTTTCAGAGAAAGATGCGTTGAGAGAGAGATGCATTGTGTGACAGGTGGTTTTCGGACAGAGATCGGTTGAGAGAGATAGATGGGGTTTAGAGAGAGATGAGTGGAGAGAGAGATAGGTTGTGAGACAGGTGGTTTTCAGAAAGAGATGGTTTGCGAGAGAGATGGATTGAGAGGGGGCGAATGATTGAGAGAAGGAGAGTTAGGTTTAAAGAGAAAAATTACTTGACAGTAATGGGTGTTGAGAGAGAGGTGTGTTGGGTGAGCTCGCTTGGGAGGGAGATCGTTTAAGAAAGGGTTGGGATGATTTCAGAGAGCAGCACTGGATGAGGGAGAGATGGATGGAGAGAGAGTTGGGTAGAGAGATGGCTTGACTGTGATTGGTTTTGAGAGAGAGCCAGCTGGAGACAGGAAGTGTTGACACACAATTCGTGTTTCCTTTCCGCCAGTCGGACGTCGTCAGCAATGAAACAAACCTACTAACCCCTTTTCACCAGCTTTGCTAAGCCTGAGGAGTTTTGAACCTGACAGTGTGGAATAGAACACATTCTCTGGCAGGAAGACCAGCGAGAGAAAAGTGAACATATTTTTACTTATTTATGTACTTCACCCTCTCTCAGCAAGTTCTATTTGTCTCATTGAGGTGTCCACACTTTTGCGATTCTTTATAACACCGTTGATTTCAACTGGCTGATATTTATGTTTCAATAGTTATTCCGATCGAGCAATATTCTGGCCGGTACTGCCATGGTTCTTTTGAGTAAGGCAACACTTGTGCAGAACCCAACGTATAGCTTGTGGAGTCAAAGTGAAAAATATACTTTTATTCTGATGAAAGTCTTCATATCTCCAGGTTCCGTCAATGGTCCAGATTGTCTGGGCAGTGCTGGAATGAGCGTGTTGGATTAGCTGCCGGAGAATGCAGTTATCGCTGCTCCACGAATACGTCGACATTCTGAGCCACAGAAAATGGATATGAAGCAGCGAAAAACTGCATTCATATAACATAGAACATAGAACTATACAGCGCAGTACAGGCCCTTCGGCCCACGATGATGCACCGACATCGGAAGTCAAAAACTAAAGGCCATCTAACCTACACTATGCCATTATCATCCATATGCTTATCCAATAAACTTTTAAATGCCCTCAATGTTGGCGAGTTCACTACTGTGGCAGGTAGGGCATTCCACGGCCTCACCACTCTTTGCGTAAAAAACCTACCTCTGATCTCTGTCCTATATCTATTAACCCTCAATTTAATGCTATGTCCTCTCGTGCTAGCCACCTCCAGCCGCGGGAGAAGGCTCTCGCTGTCCACCCTATCTAACCCTCTGATCATTTTATATGCCTCTATTAAATCATCTCTTAACCTTCTTCTTTCTAACGAAAACAACCTCAAGTCCACCAGCCTTACCTCATAAGAGTTTCCCTCCATACCAGGCAACATCCTGGTAAATCTCCTCTGCACGCGTTCAAAAGCTTCCACGTCATCCTATAATGAGTCGACCAGAACTGTACGCAATACTCCAAATGCGGCCGTACCAGAGTTTTGTACAGCTGCAACATGACCTCATGGCTCCGGAACTCAATCCCTCTACCAATAAAGGCCAACACACCATAGGCCTTCTTCACAACCCTATCAACCTGGATGGCAACTTTCACGGATCTATGCACAAGGACACCGAGATCCCTCTGCTCATCCACACTACCAAGAATTTTACCATTATCCAAATATTCCGTATTCGTGTTATTCTTTCCAAAGTGAATCACCTCACACTTCTCTACATTAAACTCCATTTGCCACCTCTCAGCTCAGCTCTGCAGCTTACCCATGTCCCTCTGTAACCTCCAAAATCCTTCCGCACTGTCTACAACTCCACCGACTTTAGTGTCGTCTGCAAATTTACTCACCCTATCTTCTGCGCCCTCCTCTAGGTCATTTATAAAAATGACAAACAGCAACGGCTCCAGAACAGATCCTTGTGGTACGCCACTCGTAACTGAACTCCATTCTGAACATTTCCCATCAACCACCACCCTCTGTCTTCTTTCAACTAGCCAATTTCTGATCCACATCTCTAAATCACCCTCAATCTCCAGCCTCCGTATTTTCTGCAATAGCCGACCGTGGGGAACCTTATCAAACGCTTTACTGAAATCTATATACACCACATCAACTGATCTAGCCTCGTCTACCTGTTCAGTCACCTCTCAAAGAACTCGATAAGGATTTTGAGGCATGACCTACCTTTCAGAAAACCATGCTGACTATCCCTAATCTTAGTATTCCTATCTAGATGATTATAAATCGTATCTCTTATAATCCTCTCCAAGAATTTACCCACAACAGACGTGAGGCTCACCGGCCTATAGCTCCGGGGCTTATCTCTACTCACCTTCTTGAACAAATGGACCACATATGCTATCCTCCAGTCCACTGGCACTATTCCTGTAACCAATGATGACATAAAAATCAAAGCCAAAGTCTCAGCAATCACTTCCCTGGCTTCCCAGAGAATCCTAGGATAAATCCCATCAGGCCCCGGGGACTTATCTATTTTCACCTTGTCCAGAATTGCCAACACTTCTTCCCTACGCACCTCAATGCCATCTATTCTAATAGCCCTGATCTCAGCATTCTCCTCCACGACATTATCTTTTTCCTGAGTGAATACTGACGAAAAGTATTCGTTTAGTATCTCGCTTATCTCCTCAGCCTCCACACACAACTTCCCACCACTGTCCTTGACTGACCCTACTCTTACCCTCGTCATTCTTTTATTCCTGATATACCTATAGAAAGCTTTTGGGTTTTCCTTGATCCTACCTGCCAAAGACTTCTCATGTCCCCTCCTGTATCGTCTTAGCTCTCTCTTTAGATCCTTCCTCGCTTCCTTGTAACTATCAAGCGCCCCAACTTAAACTTCACGCATCATCTTCACATAAGCCTCCTTCTTGCTCTTAACAAGAGATTCCACTTCTTTGGTAAACCACGGTTCCCTCGCTCTACCCCTTCCTCCCTGCCTAACTGGTACGTACTTATCAAGAACACGCAATAGCTGTTCCTTGAACAAGCTCCACATATCCAGTGTGCCCAACCCTTGCAGCCTACTTCTCCAACCTACACATCCTAAGTCATGTCTATTGCATCATAATTGCCCTTCCCCCAGCAATAACTCTTGCCCTGCGGTGTATACTTATCCCTTTCCATCACTAACGTAAAGGTCATCATTCATAATCTTTATTTAATGGTATAAGAATGGAATATTTTGCTAAATGAAAAGTTAAGTGATCTTCCATCGGATTTGATGGCTCTGGAAGTCGCATCCAGGTTCTGTAGATGAGAATTATCTGAGAGGACTAAAAAGAAACGTTTTGGGTTCGTCTTCAAACCAATTTCCAATCACCTAAAACGATGACTTGTAATTGTTTAATGTTTTGAACATTTACAATGCAACCGACATTTCTAATTGTATCCAAACCAGTCTGCACCGTCTCTCTGATAGTTTTCTGATCGGGTAACCTGTGGAAATCTTCCAGATGACCATCTGGCAGAGACCACATGGGATAGATCACTCTACAGCGCCGCGCCACATGACGGAAATTGAAACAAACATCACCGTTTAGCAGGTTTATAAACCTTTGAGATAAATGGTCATTGCCAATTGGCAGTATAAAGCCCGGGCTTATGTCACAAATGGCTTTGGTATTCTCAGCGTACGCGGGAGTAACCGAAAGCATTGGAAAGGTTGCAAAGGAGATTTACCAGGATGCTGCCTGGATTGAAGGGTAGGTCCTATGAAGAAAGGTTGAGGGATCTAGGGCTTTTCTCATTGGAGCGAAGGAGGATGAGAGGCGACTTAATAGAGGTTTATAAAATGATGAGGGGGATAGATATAGTGGACGGTCAGTGGATATTTCCTCGGGTGGATGTAGCTATTACAAGGGGCACAACGATAATGTTCGTGGTGGGAGATACAGGAGCGATGTCCGAGGTAGGTTATTTACTCAGGGAGTCGTTAGGTTGTGGAATGGACTGCCTGCTGTGATTGTGGAGTGGGACACTTTTGGAACTTTCAAGCTGTTATTGGATAGGCACATGGACCACAGCAGGGGTAGCTTGATCTTGGTTTCGTACAAAGCTCGGCACAACATCGAGGGCCGAAGTGCCTGTTCTGTGCTGTACTGTTCTCTGTTCTATGTTATATGGGGTCAATGAGGATTTGATTGGTGTGCACTGTAGGATGAACATATTTCAGATAAACATTGGGCCGAAAGTTGGTGTTTTGTTTAAATTCCTTGGAATCACGACATGGACTGACAGAAAATCCAACTTTTTTACCAAGCTGTCTAGTGATATTATATAAGATAGGCAGACTTTATTAATCAATATATACAATCAAAGGGGAAGGGGAAAATAGATATTGGGCCACTGGAAAATTTGCCTGGAGAAGTAAAGATGGGAATAAAAGAATTGGCAGAGGAATTGAACAGTTATTTTACATGAGTCTTCACGGTGGAAGACACCAGTGGGATGGAGAGCTCTAGGAGAATGAGAGGTCAGAGGCGAGTTCAGTGACCATCAATAAGGAGAGGTTCTAGAGATACTGAAATGTTGAAAGATGGATAAATCAATTGTATCGGATCGGCTACACGCCAGCGTTCTAAAAGACGCAGCTGAGGAGATTGTGGAGGCATTGGTTGTGATCTTTCAGGAATCACTGGAGGCAGTGATGGTCTCAGAGGACTTCAAAATGGCTAATGTAGCACCGTTGTTTAAGAAGGGAGGGAGGCAGAGTACGGTAAACTATAGGCTCGTGCGCCTGACTTCGGTAGTAATTGGAAGTGCGTGGTAAAATAGGACTCTGTCAGCATGGCTTCGTTGAGGGGATGCGATATCTGGAAAATCTGTGAGAGTCCTTTGCGGGGGAAAAGAAGGAAGTTCGACAAAGGAGAACGTGTGGACGTGATTTAATAGATTGCAGAAGGCATTTGACAAGGTGGACATAGGACACTGCTAAATAGGTTAAGAGCCCATGATGCGAAGGCTGAAGTCATAGCACGGATGGAGGATTGCCTGACTGCAGAGGGTAGAGTGGGAATAGAGGGTTCATTTTGACGATAGCAGTCGATGACCAATGATGTGCCTCAGGGGTCTGTGCTGGGGCTTTTCAGAATCTACATTAATGATCTGGAGGAAGGAACTGAAGCCACTGATGCTATGCATCGGTAGAGGGACAGGTAGTATTGAGGAATCAGGGGGGTTGCTGAAGGACTTAGACAGGCTAGGAGAGTTGGCAATGGAATGACAAATGAAATACAATGTGGACAAGTATGAGGTTATGTACTTAGGAAGGAAGAATGGATGCATCGTCTCATGGGCAGCATGGTAGCATGGTGGTTAGCATAAATGCTTCACAGCTCCAGGGTCCCAGGTTCGGTTCCCGGCTGGGTCACTGTCTGTGCGGAGTCTGCACGTCCTCCCCGTGTGTGCGTGGGTTTCCTCCGGGTGCTCCGGTTTCCTCCCACAGTCCAAAGATGTGCGGGTTAGGTGGATTGGCCATGCTAAATTGCCCGTAGTGTCCTAAAAGTAAGGTAATGGGGCGGGGGGGGGTAGTTGGGTTACGGGTATAGGGTGGACACGTGGGTTTGAGTAGGGTGATCATTGCTCGGCACAACATCGAGGGCCGAAGAGCCTGTTCTGTGCTGTACTGTTCTATGTTCTATGTTCTATTTCTGAATGGTGAAATGCTTAGGAAATCAGAAGCACAAAGGGAAATGGGAGTCCATGTTCAAGATTCTCTCAAGGTGAGCATACATATTCGGTTGGCGGTTAGGAAGGCAAATGCAATTTTAGCATTCATGTGGAGAGGGTTAGACTACAAGACCAGAGATACACTTCTGAGGCTGTACAAATACCTGGTAAGACCCGATTTGGAGTATTGTCAGCAGTTTTGGGCCCGTGTCTGAAGAAAAATGTGTTGGCCCTGGAAAGGGTCAAGGGAGTTTCATAAGAATGATCTATAGAATGAAGAGCTTGTTACATGATGAACGGCTGACAACTCTGTGTCTGTACTCGTTGTAGTTCCGAAGTATGAGGAGGGATCCTATTGCAATTTACAGGTTACTGCGAGGCCTGGATGGAGTGGACGTGGAAAGGATGTTTCCACTTGTAGGAAAAACTAGAAGCAGAGGACACATTGAGATTAAACCGTCGGTCCTTCAAAACAGAGATGAGAAGGAATTTATTCAGCCAGAGGGTGGTGAATCTGTGAAACCCTTTGCCGCAGAAGGCTGTGGAGGCCAAATCACTCAGTTTCTTTAAGACAGAGTCAGATGGGTTCTGAGAATGGGGATGACAAAATAAGAGCCATGATTGAATCGGGGTGCAGACTAGATGGGCAGAGTGTCCTAGTTCTGATCCTACGCCTTATGATCTTATTAAAACAGCCACAAAAGGTCAAAATTGCACGGCGACCAATGAACGACCTTGGAATTAGACCGGCTAAAAATGTAGAAGGGTTACCCACATTCTTCACGGGATGAAGAACATCAATAGTCTGTGTCGAAACACGCAAAACCGAACTTCAATCGTGAAATGTGTCTGATCCTCCTTTGAAACCACATGTTGACCCAAAAGCGTTGTGCGCCCCAGATGTAGCAGAACCTTCGTGTCGTCCATTGGACAGACCAGTATCCCCTGAGGCTTTCTCAGTAAAGTTGGAGGAAATCATCTACGATACCGAGAGATTGCCAAATAAGCAGAAGAATCAAAGATGTATGGTTCTCAGAGTGTGGGCAGCATCGACAAACCTTCCCAATGTGAAGAGATCATCAGACGCAAATTCCAGCACCAACTATCCACCCTGAAAGTCAATTGTTTCGGTCTGAACGTCGTCATCGTCGGCAGAAACAGGAGCTTCGAGGCACAGGTGTTTTTAATGGACGTTAATTACCAATACAGGACAGGTAGAATGATATATTTTCATGCTTGTCTACCAAGTAGTGCCGGGACAGGAAATTGGAAAAATGCCGGTGTGAAGGTCATGAGTTTGAGCGCAAATATTAATTGGACGAGGTTGTGACGCAGTAATTTCAACTTTAGTATAAAGTCATACTGTAGCCAATGAAGGAACCACCCCATCAACCTGCAAACATGTCACAGCCTCCAGAGGCGTCTAACCAATCACAAGGAACTTCTTAATTTTCTAATTAACTTCTAATACTGGGATAATGAGAAGACATTGCTTCAGACACCAAGTATTTTCCGTGTTAATGTTACTGAATTCATTGTGCAATATCTGAGATCCATGGATCTCTCAATTCATGGTCTTTAAGAACAAAGAACAAAGAAAATTACAGCACAGGAACAGGCTCTTCGGCCCTCCCAGCCTGCGCCGACCCAGATACTTTTTCTAAACCAGTCTTCTATTTTCTAAAGTCTACTTCCCTCTGTTCCCGCTCGTTCATATACCGAGTCTAGATGCCTCTTAAATGTTGGTATCGTGCCCACCTCTACCACCTCCGATGGTAAAGCGTTCCAGGCACCCCCCCCCCCCCCACCCTCTGCGTAAAAAACTTTCCACTCACATCTCCCTTGAACGTCCCCCCTCTCACTTTGAAATCGTGACCCCTTGTAACTGACACCCCCACTCTTGGAAAAAGCGTGTTGCTATCCATCCTGCCCATACATCTCATAATTTTGTCGACCTCAATCAGGTCCCCAGTCAACCTCCGTCTTTCCAATGAAAACAATCCTAATCTACTCAACCTTTCTTCATAGCTAGCCCCCTTCATACTAGACAACATCCTGGTGAACCTCCTCTGCACCCTCTCCAAAGCATCCTCATCCTTCTGGTGATGTGGCGACTAGAACTGCACGCAGTATTCCAAATGTGGCCTAACCAAAGTCCTATACAACTGTAACATGACCTGCCGACTCTTGTACTCAATACCGCGTCCAATGAAGGCAAGCATGCCGTGTGCCTTCTTGACCACTCTAACAACCTGCGTTGCCACCTTCAGGGTAAAATGTACCTGAACTCCCAGATCTCTCTGTACATCAACTTTCCCCAGGACCCTTCAATTGACCACATAGTCCGCTCTTGAATTTGATCATCCAAAATGCATCACCTCGCATTTGCCTGGATTGAACACCATCTGCCGTTTCTCTGCCCAACTCTCCAATCTATCTATATTTTGTTGCATTCTCTGACAGTCCTCCTCGCTATCTGCAACTCCACCAATCTTAGTATCATCTGCAAACTTGCTAATCAGATCACCTATACATTCCTCCAGGTCATTTATGTAGATCACAAACAACAGTGGTCCGTGCACGGATCCCTGTGGAACACCACTAGTCACCGTTCTCCATTTTGAGACACTCCCTTCCACCACTACTCTCTGTCTCCTTTTACGCACCCATTTCTTTATCCATCTAGCTAGTACAGCCTGAACCCCATACGACTTCACTTTTTCCATCAACCTGCCATGGGAAACCTTATCAACGCCTTACTAATGTCCATGTATATGAAATCTATAGCCCTTCCAACATCAATTAACTTTGCCACCCTCAAAGAATTATATTAGGTTTGTAAGGCATGACATTCCCTGCACAAAACCATGCTGCCTATCACTGATCAGGCTATTTTCTTCCATATGTGAATAGATCCTATCCCTCAGTATCTTCTCCAACAGTTTGCCTACCACTGACGTCAAAGTCACAGGTCTATAATTCCCTGGATTTTCCCTGCTACCCTTCTTAAACAAAGGGACAACATTAGCAATTCTCCAGTCCTCCGGGACCCCACCCATGCTCAAGGATGCTGTAAAGATACCTGTTAATTCCCCAGTTATTTCGACCCTCTCTCCTCTCAGTAACCTGGGATAGATCCCATCCGGTCGTGGGGACTGGTCCACCTTAATGTCTTTTAGAATATCCAAAATTTCCGCATTCCGGATGACAACTTGACCTATAGTATTTAAACATCCACCCCTAGCCTCAACATCCGTCTTGTCCCTCTCCTTTGAGAATACCGATGCAAAGTGCAGGGTATGTCCCATACCAGTTCTAATATTAAAGAGTGAAGACTGGAAGTAAATGTCTACCTGCATGGAATATTGGAGGATTCAACTCAAGATATACAAATCCTGGATCTGTCACCCAAAATTTGACTGGTTAATTCAATCTGATTAAGGAATCAATGGTTTCAGAAACTACGAAACACAAAATGATTGGTTAATGGTTCAATTATAAGCGGTGGAGTCACCAAAAAGTCACCATGATATAGAATATTTCTGCCCTCTCTGACAAGATTACAATAACGTCATCGCCTCTGTGACAATGTCCTGGAATTGATACAGTATGCCTCTTTGGGAGCGCATTCAGCAAATTGACTGCAGTGGATCAAGGGGAAGGACCTGCATCAATGTATTAGGCAAACTAATACAGAGGAACACAGCAGCAAATATAAGCTTTGAAAGTAGGAGAGGGTGTACGCCCTGCTGCCCTTTGACCCTTCTGATTCGTTCGGGAGACGACTATTTTTTTATGACTCAACTACTATCTGTAGCAACAAATTGCAACGATCACAACGCTCTGGGTGAAGGAACATGTCATACTATAAGTCATAAATCGCATAACCCTTTGCACAGACTGTCACCATTTGTTCTGGCCTCTCCGCCCATCGTATAAATTCTTCATTTTGGAAGGCCCAATGAAGCTAGGGAATGTACAGTATATGGTAGAACCAGTCAGAGAGACCGAGGTGTACAGGTCCGCAGGTCACTGAACTGGGCAACACAGGTGGAGAATGTTGTCAAGAAGACATACGGCATGCTTGCCTTCACTGGCCGGGGCACTGAGTACACCAATTGGCAAGTCATGTTGCAGCTGTATAGAACCTCAGTAAGGCCACACTTGGAGTATAGTATTTCATTCTGGTCGCCACGCTACTAGAAGGATGTGTAGGCTTTAGAGAGGATGCAGAAGAGATTTACGAGGCTGTTGCCTGATATGGAGGGCATTAACTATGAGGATCGGTTGAATAAAATCTGTTTGTTCTCACTGGAACGACGGAGGTTGAGGGGCGACCTGACAGAGATCTACAAAATTATGAGGGCCATAGAATGACTGGATAGTCAGAGGCTGTTCCCCAGGGTAGAGGGGTCAATTACTAGGGGGCATAGGTTTAATGTGCGAGGGGAAGGTTGAGGGGAGATGAACGAGGCACGTTTTTTACACAGAGGGTAGTGGGTGCCTGGAACTCGCTTCTGGAGGTAGTGAAGCAGGGACGATAGTGACATTCAAGGGGCATCTTGAAAAATACATGAATCGGATGGGATATAGGGATACGAACACAGGAAGTATAGAAGATTTTAGTTTAGACGGGCAGCATGGTCGGCACAGGCTTGGAGGGCCGAAGGGCCTATTCCTGTGCTGTACATTTCTTTGTTCTTCGTTCTTTGTTCTTCCTGCAACTACCCTGACTATTCGCGATAGCATTTTATTGGTTTCAGATACATCCCACAACCCCTCCTCATTCTGCTGAGCTCCAATGAATAGAGAACAGACAACAATTCAACACAGGAACAGGACCTTCAACCCTCCAAGCCTGTACCGGTCATGATATCACCCTTGGCCAAAACGTTCAGCACTGCCTTCTGCCGTCTCTCCATGTACTCATCCTATCCATGTATTTGAGAAGATCCCTTTTGAACGCCGTTAATGTGTCTGCTTCCACAACCTCCCGTGGCAGCGCGTTCCAAGCACTCACCACCCTCTGTGTAAAATACCTGCCTCGCACATATCCTCTAAACTTTGACGCCAGGACCTTAAACCTATACCGTCCAGTGGCTGATCCCTCCACCCTGGCAAAGAGTGCCAGTCCATTCACTCTGTCCTTGTCTCGTTCCAATGAAAACACTCAGAGTCTTTTCAGCCTCGCCACACAGATAACGTAATCGTTAAGGACTCAATCTATCCTCATATGCCCTTCATGCCTTTCCAGGAATCCATTTGGTAATCAGTTGCTGCACTCCATTGTTAGCAAGAGAATCTTACCGAAACTTCACGCAATATTCCAGCTGTGGACTCATTAAGCCGCTTTATACTTGCAGCAATCCGTGTTCTACAATTTTAATCATCTCGCTATCATGGCCGGCTAGTTGCCCTATTTTCCATCTGCTGTACCTGCAGGTTTGCGTCCAGCGACTGATGTAAGACGACACCCGGGTTACGTTGCACACAACCCTGTCTCAATTTAGAGACAATCAGATCGTAATCCGCCTGCTGATTTTTGCTGCCAACCTCACATTTATCCACACAAAACTACATTTTCCAGGCGTTTGCCCACTCAGCTCGTCTAACTAACACTGCAACACCTTTGCATCCTCTTTCCAGCTCACCCTCTCACTGTCGCTGAAAAGCTGGGCATATTGCATTTTGTATTACCATCTAAATCATTAATAAGTGTGACAGCCCACTGGTGACTAACTGCAATTCAGAAAACTTGTCTATTTTCTACTCTTCTTTTTCTTGTTTGCTAAATATTTTTCCATCCTTCTCAAAAGCCTTCCCATAATCGCTGTGCTACAATATTACTTGCTAATAATCTTATAAGACACATTGTCGAAAGTCTTATGAAAATTAAAATAATTCGGACAAGTGCCACTCCATATCAACTATATGAGTAATATCCCTCCAGGAATTGCCGTCGATGTTTAAAGCATGATTTGCCTTCAATAAACCCATACTGACTCTCCACGACGCTATCATTCTATCATTGTCTTGCAAATGCTCTGCTGTTAAATCTTTCAGGCTGTCTGCAGAATTTTCCCCACTACTGCCGTCAGGCGCACTGATCTATAATTTCCACTATTCACTCTGCTCCTTAATAAATAGTACATAGAAAAATTGAAAATAGAAGCTGGAGGAGGCCAGTTGCCATTTCGAGCTTGCTCCGCCATCCATCATGATCATGGCTGATCATCCAACTCAATAGCCTAATTCTGCTTTGACCCCAAAGCCTTTCATTCCATTCAACCCATGTTGATATTCAGCCTCCTCTTAAATAAGGACATAAGAACATAAGAACTAGGAGAAGGAGTAGGCCATCTGGCCCCTCGAGCCTGCTCCGCCATTCAATGAGATCATGGCTGATCTATTGTGGACTCCGCTCCACTTTCCGGCCCGAACACCATAACCCTTAATCCCTTTATTCTTCAAATAACTTTTATCTTTACCTTAAAAACATTTAATGGAGGAGCCTCAACTGCTTCACTGTGCAAATAATTCCATAGATTCACAATCCTTTGGGTAAAGAAGTTCCTCCTAAACTCAGTCCTAAATCTACTTCCCCTATTTTGAGGCTATGCCCCCTAGTTCTGCTTTCACCCGTCAGTGGAAACAACCTGCCCGCATCTACCCTATCTATTTCCTTCATAATTTTTAATGTTTCTATAAGATCAGCCTTCTAAATTCCAAGGAGTACAGTCCCAGTCTACTCAACCTCTCCGCATAATCCAACCCCTTCAGCTCTGGGATTAACCTAGTGAATCTCTTCTGCACACCCTCCAGTGCCAGCAGTATGTGCTTTCTCAAGTAAGGAGACAAAAACTGAACATAATTCTCCAGTTGTGGCCTCATTAACACCTTATACAATTGCAACATAACATCCCTAGTCTTAAACTCCATCCCTCTAGCAATGAAGGACACAATTCTATTTGCTTTCTTAATCACCTTTTGCAGCTGTAAACCAACTTTCTGTGACTCATGCACTAGCACACCGAGGTCTCTCTGCACAGCAGCATGCTTTAATATTTTTTCGTTTAAATAATAATCCCGTTTGCTGTTATTCCTACCAAAATGGAAAACCTCACATTTGCCAACATTGTATTCCATCTGCCAGACCCTAGCCCATTCACTTAAACAATACAAATCCCTCTGCAGACTTCCAGTATCCTCTGCACTTTTCGCTTTACTACTCATCTTAGTGTCATCTGCAAACTTGGACACATTGCCCTTGGTCCCCAACTCCAAAACAACAATGTAAATTGTGAACAATTGTGGGCCCAACACGGATCCCTGAGGGATACCACTAGCTACTGATTGCCAACCAGAGAAACACCCATTAATCCCCAATCTTTGATTTCTATTAAGTAACCAATCATCTATCCATGCTACTACTTTACCCGTAATGCCATGCATCTTTATCTTATGCAGCAACCTTTTCTGTGGCACCTTGTCAAAGGCTTTCTGGAAATCCAGATATACCACATCCATTGGCTCTCCGTTATCTACAGCACTGGTAATGTCCTCTAAAAATTCCACGAAATTAACAAGGCACGACCTGCCCTTTATGAACCCATGCTGCGTCCGCCCAATGGGACAATTTCTATCCAGATGACTCGCTATTTCTTCCTTGATGATAGATTCCAGCATCTTCCCTACTACCGATGTTAAGCTCACTGGCCTATAATTTCCTGCTCTCTGCCTACCTCCTTTTTTAAACAGCGGTGTCACGTTTGCTAATTTCCAATCCGACGCGACAACCCCACCGTCCACTGAATTTGGGTAAATCATCATTAGTTCATCTGCACTTTCCCTAGCCATCTCTTTTATCACTCTGGGATGCATTCCATCAGGGCCAGGGGACTTGTCTACCTTTAGCCCCATCAGCTTGCCCATCACTACCTCCTTAGTGATAACAATCCTCTCAAGGTCTTCACCTGTCTTAGCCTCGTTTTTATCCGTCACTGGCAAGTTATTTGTGTCTTCCACTGTGAACACCGTCCCAAAAAACCTGTTCAGTTCCTCAGACATTTCCTCATTTCCCATTATTAAAACTCCCTTCTCATCATCTATTGGAACAATATTTACGTTCGCCACTCCTTTTCGTTTGATATATTTGTAAAAACGTTTACTGTCTGTTTTTGTATTCTGAGCAAGTTTACTCTCATTCTCTATCTAACTCTTCTTTATAGCTTTTTTTAGTAGCTTTCTGTTGCCCCCTAAAGATTTCCCAGTCCTCTAGTCTCCCACCAATCTTTGCCACTTTACATTATTTTTCCTTCAATTTGATGCTCTCCCTTATTTCCTTCGATATCCACGGTCGATTTTCCCTCTTTCTACCGTCCTTCCTTTTTGTTGGTATAAACCTTTGCTGAGCACTGTGAAAAATCGCTTGGGAGGTTCTCCACTGTTCTTCATCTGTTCCACCATAAAGTCTTTCCTCCCAGTCTACCCTAGCTAGTTCTTCTCTCATCCCATTGTAATCTCCTTTGTTTAAACACAAAACACTAGTATTTGATTTTACTTTATCACCCTCCTTCTGTATTTTAAATTCCGCCATATTTTGATCGCTCATTCCGAGAGGATCCCTAACTATGAGATCATGAATCAATCCTGTCCCATTACACAACACAAGATCTAGGACCGCTTGTTCCCTCGTAGGTTCCATTACAGACTGTTCTAGGAAACTATCGCGGATACATTCTATAAACACCTCCACAAGGTTGCCTTGACCGACCTGGTTAAACCAATCGACATGTAGATTAAAATCCCCCATGATTACTGCTGTACCATTTCTACATGCATCAGTTATTTCTTTGTTTATTGCCTGCCCCACCATATAGTTACTATTTGGTGGCCTATAGACTAATATCAGTGACATTTTCGCCTTACTATTCCTGATTTGTACCAAAATGGATTCAACATTATCCTCCATAGCACCGATGTCATCCCTTTCTATTGTCCGGATATCATCCTTAAATAACAGTGCAACACCACCTCCCTTACCATCCTCACTGCTCCTCCGAATAGTTTGATACCCTCGGATATTTAACTCCCAGTCGTGACCATCCTTTAACCATGTTTCAGTAATGAACCCTAAATCATCGTCATTCACGATGATTTGTGCCATCAACTCATTTAATTTAATCTATATACTACGAGCATTCAGGTAAAGTACACTTATATTGTTTTTTTTAACCTCTGTTTTGAATCTTAACATCTCCAGTTTTATTCCTTTTAGTATTACTGGGCCTATTCATGAGCTCCCCTCAGTCACTGTACCTTGTACTGTCGCCCTTTTTGATTTTTTACTATGTTTCTCTGCCTTGCACTTTTCCCCTTACTTCCTTTTGCTTCTGTCCCTGTTTCACGACCTTCCAACTTCCTGCATCGGTTCCCATCGCCCTGCCACATTAGTTTAAACCCTCAACAACAGCTCTAGCAAACCCCCCCCCCCCCCCCCCCCCCCCCCCCCCAGGATATCGGTTCTAGTCCTGCTCAGTTGCAGACCGCCCTGTTTGTACTGGTCCCACCTCCCCCACTACCGGTCCCAATGTCCCAGGAATTTGAATCCCTCCCTCTTGCACCATCTTGCGCAAGCTTCCTGAATATATTCAAAGATTTAGCATCAACTACTTCCTGTGGTAATGAATACCACACTCTCACCCCTCTTTGTGTGAACAAATGTCTCCTTTTCTGTCCCAAATGGTTTCCTCTGAATCCTCAGGCTGTGATCCCTGGTTTTTGGGCACACCCATCGTAGGTACCATGTGCCCTGCATTTACCCTGTCTAGTCTGGTTCGAATTTTATAAGTCACTATGAGACCTCCCCCCCCCCCCCCCGCCCTCATTCTACTAAACTCCAGCGAGAACAACTCCAACCTAGTCAATCTCTCCTCATATGACAGTCACGCCATCCCTGGAATCAGTCTGGTACACTTTCCCTGCAGTCCCTCGATAGCAAGAACATCTTTCCTAAGAAAAGGAGACTAACATTTCACACAATAATCCAAGTGTAGCCTCACTAAGGCCCTGTACAATTGCAGTAACACATCCCTGCTCCTATACTCGAAACAACTTGCAATGAAGGCCAACATTCAATTAGCCTTCTTTACCGCTTGCTGCACTTGCATTATTACATTCAGCGAATGGTGCATAAGGACACACTCCCCTCTCCCAATGTACAACTATTCAGCTAGCACTCAGCCTTCCTGTATTTGCTTCCAAAATGAATAACCTCACAGTTATCCAAATTACACTGCATCTGCCAATGGTTTGCCCATTCGCCCAAACTATCCAGATCTTGCTATAGGATCCCTGCATCCTCGTCACAATTCACGGTCTCACCTAATTTCGAATCATCTGCAAACATTGAGATGTTACATATTTTCCCCTCATCCAAATCATTAATATATATTGCGAAGAGCTGGGGTCCCAGCACCGATCCCTGTGGCACCCCAATGGTTACTGTCCAATTTGAAAAGTACCCATTAATAGCTACTCTTTGTTACTTCTCTGCCAACCAGTTTTCTAGCCACCTCAATACATTCCCCCCAATCCCATACGCTTTAATTTTTAACAATAATCACTTATGCGGGACTTTGTCAAACGCCTTCTGAAAGTCCAAACATACCACATCGACTGGCCCCACCTTGTCGACTACATTGGTTACCTTTTCAAAGAATTCCAACAGGTTTGTCAATCATCATTTTCCCTTCTTAAATCCATGCTGACTCTGACTGATCCTGCCACTTCTTTCTCAATGTTTCATAGATTTCTTAGAAAGTTCAATGCAGAAGAAGGCCATTCGGCCCATCGAGTCTGTACCGGCTCTTGGAAAGAGCATCCTACCCAAGGTCCACAACACCACCCTATCCCCACATCCCAGTATCCCCACCCAACACTATGGGGCATTTTGGACACTAAGGGCAATTTAGCATGGCCAATTCAACTAACCAACACATCTTTGGACAGTGGGAGGAAACCGGAGCATCCGGAGGAAACCCACGCACACACGTGGAGAATATGGACTCCGCACAGACAGTGCCCCAAGCCGGGAATCGAACATGGAATCCTGGAGCTGTGAAGCATTTGTGCTAACCACAATGCTACTGTGCTGCTAGAAAGTCCTTGATAATGGATTCAAGCATTTCCCACACTACCAATGTTATGCCTACTGGCCTAAAATTCCGTTCTTTCTCTCCACCTCCAATTTTGAATATCGGAGTGACATGACCTACTCTCCGTTCTGCAGGGACAGTTCCAGAGTCTATAGAATCCCGCACGATGACCACCAATGCATCCACGATTACCAGATCAATCTCCATAAGCACTCTGGGATGCAGATTCTCAGGCCCTGAAGATTTATCCGCCTTCAATCCCATCAGTTTTTCCAACACCATTTCTCTACGACTGTTGATCACCCTCAGTTCTTCCCTCTAACAAAACCTTTCATTCTCCAACGTGTCCTCATTTGGGAAGACAGATCCGAAGTATTTATTCAATTGCTCAGCTATTTCTTTGTCCCTTATTATTTATTCCTCTGTTTCTGTCTTTAGTATGCCGATTTTCTCTTTATCAAGCTCATTCTCTGCACATATCAGTAGAAACTCTTAGTGTCAGTCTTTTTGTACCCTGCAAGCGTCCTGTAGTACTGTACTCTCCCCTTTTTAATCAATCCCTTCCTCATTCTTTGCTGAATTCTAAACTGCTCCCAATCCTCAGATCTATTATTTTTCTTGGCCAATCTGCATGCTTCTTCCTTGTGTCGGATGCTATTTCTAATTTCCTTTGCAAGCCTCGGATTGGCCCTCTTACCCTCTTTGGTTTCAAGCCAGACAGGACTGAATAGCTGTTGCAGATCCTCCATGTGTTGCTTGAAGTTTGCCAATGTCTATCCACTGTCCTCCCTTTAAGCAACTCTCCCCAGTCTATCAAAGCAAACCCTCGCTTCATATCCTCATAGTTCCCTGTATGAAGATTCAGCCCTCTCTCCGCTCTTTAATGAAGTCTCGCCCTCTCTCTCCGCACACTTTTTTGAAGTCTCGCCCTTTCTCTCCGCATTCTTTCTTGACGTCCCGCCCTCCCCCTCCGTGCTCTTTATTGAAGTATTTATCTCTGTGCTCTTTATTGGACTCTCGCCCTCTCTCCGCTCTTGAATGAAGTCTGTCGAGACTTCCTGTCTACGCTCTCTTTAATGAAGTTTTTGTGAGGGCCACGAACAATCCTGCAATAATTTTTAAAATAGACTTATATATATATATATATATATATATATACAGTACTCCCTTGCTGCTCACTCAACCCCAGCTGCTTTCATACTGACCAGCTCTATTTATGCAGGTAAACTGCTAACAATTTCTCCGCTCCGCTCATTGGGAAGCTCCTACTCACTGAGGATTGTGGGACTGCCATTAGTCCCCAGCCAGTGGTAAGCAGGCAGGTTAGAACATGACCCCCACCCTCCAAAGTCCAAGGAACCCACCGAAGACCACTGCGATGGAGGGCGTCGGACTCGTTTTGCCTCAGGCTGGACACCATTTGCATGAGGCGCTGAATTGGGCAGAGTGTAACGAGACGGAGAATGGCGCTTCCGAGAAGAACGGCGTAATGGTTGTGGAACCGAGACTCCCCCTCTGAGGCGCCCTGTGTCTCCAACTCTGAGTTGTACCCACTGCCTCCGTCATTTCGGCGTTTCTACATTCACCCAGTCCTGCAACGACTTGGCAGGCTTTAAGTGCGGCGCCAGAAGAAGATCGTGAGGAATACTCCCCACTGTGCCTGGTCTCCACGGCTGTAGACGTGAGTTTTCGGGGGCAGGGAATCAGAATCATAGAGTTTACAGTGCTAATGGAGGTCATTCGGCACATCGTGCCTGCACCGGCTCTTTGGAAAGAGCATCCTACCCAAGCCCACACCTCCACCCAGTACCCTCACTCGACACTAAGCGCAATTTTGGACACTAAAGGAAGTTTAACATGGCCAATCCACCAAATCTGTACATCTTTGGACTGTGGGTAGAAAACCTGAGTACCCGGAGGAAACTCACGCACACACAGGGAGAACGTGCAGACTCACAACTTCCATGTGCTAAGAAAAGGGATTGATTAACCAAAGACTGTTATTGAAATTGTTCAGACAAGTGAAAATGAAACATAAACAGAGAATACACAAGCAGGAACCGGTAATCGGAGCTTAAACTTCAGGTTTGAATATGCAGTGCTGAGATCATCATTGAAATACACAAGTGTCCACCCTGGGATTCCGTGCAATTGGAGTTCTGCTTTTCCTAAAAAATAACTATCAGAATGAAATATTTCCTTGAACAGAACAGAGGAATTTGACTCTGTATTTAACCCCAGACAGAATTTGGATGGTGAATGTTTGATGAACATTGTAGACGAAGCTTTACTCTGAAACGATGGAATTTAGGATCAGAGGTGATTCAGTCAAATGCTTCAAAATAATAATTGATATTGTACAGCCCGTGTGTGTCTCTGTCAGCTTTGAAACATGTACTGTATAATTTCATTGTTTCTGTGTCTCGCTGTATCTCTAAATGTCCCTCTCTTTGAAAATAACTGGTTCATTTCCGAAATTACCACTGACTATAATTCAAAAGGGCTACATTGCCAATGAAGCAGTTTGTGACACCAAAAAATCATGAAATGTGTTTTAGAAATGTCCGTATCCAAGCTGCTGTGAGGATGTTCAGAGTCTTTGTGTGACTTGGGTCCCACAGGCTCTCACCTGGGTAAATTGTAGTGATGCATTGAGCTCAAGAAGGGATAATTATGTGCACAGCAGCTTGGTGTATTGCTGTATTAACGGAGACCAGCCATTGTGACTGACTGTTACCACCGACAGAACATTCCCGTCCGCCTGGGAATTCCGTGTCGCGTCTTTTCGTCCGACGTCACTTCGTCCAACGACACTTCGTCCACGTCTTTTGGTCCAACGTCTTTTTGTCCGCCCGTCTTTTGGTCCAACGTCACTTCGTCCAATTATCCAATTACAAATTAACTCCGTATAAAACCATTTAATTGATAAAATGCACGTACAATACAGCAAGTGAATTTAATTGCTAAAATGCAAGTAATTGATAAAATGCAAGTAAAATGCAAGTTGAAAAATGCAGTTAAAAAGTTAAAAAATCTAAAAATGCAGTTATAAAATCTAAAAGTTTACTAATTACTTAAAATTCCCGAAATTACTTAAAATTGATGTAAATTGTAAATTCCCGAAATTCCCTAAAAGTTAGATTTCCAGAACTGTACCCGAGAGAGAATAATGGGGAGAGGACAAGATGATTTGATATTCTACAATTCCGACAGACACAGATATAAGTGGGAGTCTAATTGGATTTAGACAATGAGTGCAGTTCTGAAAGAAGCAGGTTTAAACTCGATTTTCGTCGAGTGATTAAAACCTCTGGTTGACAGTGGGTTCTGACATTACAGGTCTGAAATGATCAAATATTCCATCAGATACAATGGCTCTCATCACGCTGGAGCATACATGGGTGAATATCCTGCAGCTTATCTTAATAATGTCTGGAGATCAAGCAGCACAAATGCAGAACTCAACTTCAAGAGGCGAAAAAGGTGGAGAGGATCCTTGAGCAGTAACATTGAAAAACTAAATTAAACTATTTGTAATTGGATAATTGGACGAAGTGACGTTGGACCAAAAGACGGGCGGACAAAAAGACGTTGGACCAAAAGACGTGGACGAAGTGTCGTTGGACGAAATGACGTTGGACGAAAAGACATAGCACCGGGAATTCTACACCCCAAATGGCTGTGGAGACTCAGTCATTGTCTCTGTTCAAGACTGAGATTGACGGATCACAAGGGATACGTGGGTACTGCAGGAAAACGATGGTGACGTGGAATATTCACCATGATCATGTTGACTGAAGGAGCGAGCTCGAAGGACTAAATTGCTCCTTTTTGTTCTGGTCTGTTATTCCTAATTATTATTCTGTTTATCTATTGGAGATTCTGTGGGAACGTGGGATGGAAGTGAATTTTACTACGTTTCTGATTTGGATATTGGAGTGAGCGGCATTTGCGATTAGTTGTGTTTCGTTGACATTTTACGATCTTTTTTCAATAAAACCGCCATTGTTTTTGGAAGCCATGATGTGGAGATGCCGGGGTTGGACTGGGGTGAGCACAGTAAGAAGTCTTACAACACCAGGTTAAAGTCCAACATGTTTGTTTCAAACACGAGCTTTCGGAGCACTGCTCCTTCCTCACCTGAGGAAGCTCGTGTTTGAAACAAAACTGTTGGACTTTAACCTTGTGTTGCAAGACTTCTTATTATTTTTGGAAACACTGTATCGTTGTCTTTGATTCATGCTTGACCGGAGCATTGCTTGCAGTTCTGGGCACCGGCCTTTCAGCAGCTGTGAAGGCATTAGAGACTGTGTAGCCAGTGATTCAGTATTTTATGGGCTTAGAATAGTTAGGAGATTATAGCTGACTGCCGCAGACACTATGGGCTGAAGGGCCTCTTCTATACTCTAGACCTCTATGACACTATGACTGTCGGTCCATGGAGGAGAAAGCCTCAAGGACATCAATAGATTGAAGATGTTGGGGGGGGTGTGTGATCGTCATGAAAGCACACCTACCTGCCCATCCTGAAACAGAGTTTTCCAGAGAACACACTGGGACTGTGTGTGATCCTGATGTAGAGCACACCGATCTGTCCATCCTGAAGCAGATTTTAGCAGAGGCCTCAGTGGGGCGGTGGATGATCCTGATACAGAACACACTGACCTGTCCATCCTGAAGCAGAGTTTAACAGAGGCAACACTGGGGCTGTGTGTGAAACTGATACAGAGCACACTGACCTGTCCATCCCTTATTTTGTTTCACAACAAAGAAATGTATTTTATTCCAAACGTATATGAAACGTTACAACACATAAATAGTTCGAGAACCAAACTTGCCAACAGACAAAGAGAAAATGGATGCATTTGTTTCCCATTTTCCAACCCTTCCACGCAAAATCACTTACCTGCACGTACGTAAACTCACTTCCTCTCGGAGCTCTACCCTCTCGTTCAATTCATCGATACTGACAAACCATTCTTCCAGTTTCTATTCCTTCACCTTCACCACCCCCACTTCTCTCGATTTCCTATACGTGCCATCAGCTTCACCCCCCTCAACCCCGGCACGAAACCGTGGTTTTCACACAACGGTTAACACCGACATTTCCTCTATCTTAAGTGCCTCCACAGATAGTTCCAGATCTTCACCAAGGACTGCATCAACGGGCACACGTAGTATCTGAACGGCGCCATTGACAACGCTTCCGTCACCATAGCCCTTAAGATTGACACTACCAGGTTTGTCCTCCATCCAAGCCCATTCTACCCCCTCTCCTTCCCACCATCGCCTCACATTCTCCATGTCCGCCGCCCAATAGTGATGTAGCAGGTTCGACAAAGCCAATTCTGCCGACTGCCTCTGCCTCCGTAACAGGTTCCTCTTAATATTTGTCACTTTCCCTGCCCAAACAAAATCCGAAATCATTATGTCTAGTTTCAGAACGAAAGACTTTGGCATACAGATCGGACATGTGTGGTGTGGACAGGAACCTCGTCAGAATGTTCATCTTTACCACTTGAAACCGCCCTGCCAAAGTCAAGTGCAACCTGCCACAATTCTGGAGACCCTTCCTAACCTCCTCCATTAGTTTTGTTAAATTCCATTTGTGAAGCATCTCTACCTGAACACCCAGGTATCTAAACCTTTTTTTTAGCCATCCTAAATAGCATCCCCCATAAATTGTCTCGCCGACCCAACTCATTAAGGTAAACACCTCGTTTACCTTTGCCGGCACCGACACCACATCCCCTGTCCCAGTCCGTCTCTTCAATATTTCCCAGGACGCTGCCTGCATCCGTAGCTGATGTGTTATCATTCGAATGGCTTTCACTCCGTATTTGTACTGCACCCCTCTTACCCAACGCAGTTGTCCTACCACGCTGCACTTTGGGAGTCTATCAATTGACCCTGTACGCGTTTCATCCTCGCCAATCCCTCAGTGGTGGGCACCCTCAAACATTCCCTATCTACCTTCACTACCTCGTTCAAACTGCCCCTCCTTTCCCTGTCCGCATGCTCCACTACCTCGTTCATTTGCCGTTCATACCCCCCCCCCCCCCCCCCCCCCCCCACCTTTCAGAATATGTATGCTACATCCAGGACCTCGTTCATTAGCCGTTAATACACACCCCTCCTTTCCCAATCCATTTATGTTTTGAACGTGATAATCTCCCCTCGGGCCACCGCTTTTAGCGTTTCCCTTGCCCCTGGGTTGTTGAATCTTCACGGGTCCACCACGCGCATCTTTTTCATAAACACACCAGGCTCCTTTTCCAACCGTAATCTACCCATTGACCAGGGGTTCGATCTATCTACCCTGGGCTCCAGGACACAACTGAAATCTGATCCCATAATCAACTGGTGCGTGCCGAAGTCCGGTATTTCTCGCAACAAACCCTCATAAAACCAACATCATACCAATTTGGGCATACACATTCAGCAACACCACTGGCATCCCTTCTACTACCCAACTCACAATTACATATCCCCCACCAGTGCAGCCTTTCTCCCACCTCAATTCGGTTCAACATAATCATTTGCCAGAGTGGCAACCCCTGCCCAAAGGCCGTCCCACTGTCCCCACTCCTCCGCCCTTACCTCTCTGTGCTGTGAAGAAGGCTCCCCGCTGACCTCCCCCTCCCCAATCGAATAGGGACTCATTTTAAACCACATGACATCTTCCACAAGAACTGCATGCAGAGAAAAAAACAACACTTCCTTCACGCTCATCATCCTCGTTTTCTTACAGATCAAATTGTCACAACCCGTAACTTTGAACCAGACCCTGAGGGGAAAGCCTCACCCACCCACCCCTTCCTGATCCTAACCTGCTCTTTGACGGGGATATGTGTCTCCTGACGAAAGGCAACATCCGCTTTCAAGCTCCTCAGGTGCGCAAAGACCCGAGATCTTTTGACCGCCCATTGAGAACTCTCACATTTCACGTTATCGGCCGTACCGTCGCAATACCCTTCTATTCCCCACTACCGTCCGCCATCCTGCCAATTTGGTCAATGCCCGTTAATTTCACCCTCTACCGGGTCCATCCAAAATTTCCCCTTTCTTCGCCCCTGACCATTTTTCTTCTCCAAACGCACTTTGTCACATCACCCTCTATTCTCCAACCATCCCGCTCCACGTACCCCTCCCCCTGCACCCGACTCACACCGCCTATGGCTACATCGTTCAGCCTTTCTCCCACCTCACTTGCGTTCAACATAATCATTTGCCAGCGTGGCAAATCCTGCCCAAAGGCCCACCCACTGTCCCCGCTCCTCCGCCCTTACCTCTCTGTGCTGTGAAGAAGGCTCCCCCTCCCCAAACGAATAGGGACTAATTTTAAACCACATGACATCTTCCCCAAGAACAACATACAGAGAAAAAACAACACAGCCCCAGGCAGCAGGAGAGCGGATGAGGACCGCAGTCCCCTCAACACACTTTTCACCCGGCTACCCTTTACCAATCCAACGGCAAAAAAATTCCTCCAGATCGGAGGAAAAGAAAAAAAAATTCCCTCCGACACCCACTCTTCCCATATTCCCAATTACATCACACTGCCAGCTGAAGGGATTCTGGGAGACTTTCGGAGAATTGTTCAGTTCAGTTCTCCAGTTTATGCACCTTAATAAAGTTATTGGTCGTTTCTAGGGTCTCAAAATAGTATTCATGACCTTCATATTTCACCCGAGAGAGAACACGCCGAACCTTTCTGCTGTCGACCGAGCACCGTCCTGGCTTTGGTGAGTCCCGCACTCCATTTTGTCACCCAGCTCCAATATCCCTGGTATATTGGGATCTTGTTCACTTTCCATTCACAGATGAGTTCCCCCCCTGGCCCACTGCAGAATCTTTATTATTGCCACGAATGTATGGAACCTCATGATCACCGCCCACGGCGGATCCCTCCTTTAGGCTTCTGCGTCAGAGATCTGTGTGCTCTGTCCACTTCAGAGCCGTTACCCAACGCCCGCTCCTCCAGCATTCCCTGGAAACGTTTCTCTTGTCGCTCGCCCTCCTTCAGAATTTATTCAATAGTTTCCCAACCGCTGACAGGAGACTCACTGGACTGTGCATGGGTTTCCTCCGGGTGCTCTGGTTTCCTCCCACAGTCCAAAGATGTGCAGGTTAGGTGGATTGGCCATGTTAAATTGCCCTTAGTTTCCAAAATTGCCCTAAGTGTGGGGTTGGGTTACTGGGTTATGGGGATAGGGTGGAGGTGTTGACCTTGGATAGGGTGCTCGTTCCAAGAGCCGGTGCAGACTCGACGGGCCGAATGGCCTCCTTCTGCACTGTAAATTCTATGATCACTTCGGCGGCCTCCAGCTGTGCTCCATGGCGGACTCAGACCGTGGACCTGGACCGAGGAGATCGTGCCGCCGAACGGCTGCGCGCCCCACCCAGACCACCCGCACAATAATAGCCCAGTCCCAATTGAGGCCCTCTGTACCCTCTGATTGGCCCCCTCCCCAACTATGGCTGCTGCAGACTCGAGAGTTTCCAGAACGGCAGGACCAGATTAGCTGCACACAATCAGGAATTCGGCAGGAAGGGGACGGAGAATAGCGGGGATGGCCTCCGGTAATGGCCTCAGTCGGTGGATACTCGGCGCTGCATACTCCCCGAGTACACCGCTTTCAGGAAAGGTGGGGCGAAGCAGCGCCGAATCGGCGCCAGTACTAATTTCATGCGGGAAACTGGATACTCCGCCCTGCCGTTGAGCGCGATTTTGACTGTCCGTGAGTGGAGAATCCAGCCCTATTTCTCTACGCCGTCTGGGGAACGGTGGAGAACTGTTGCAAAAGAGCCACCGATTCCCCGTTTTTCAGTGAGCTGGCAGCAGGTCAGCGGAGAGCACCTGGCTGTAGCTGCCGGTAGGGCGCAGAGAATTGCCATGTCCGTCGCCGCGTACACACGTGGCGGGGAACTGTAGTGGCCGCACTGTACTTCAGGGCGGAGCCTGTTCACGGACCCGGACCTCGAAATTGTGCTACATGTTCAGCCAGCACCCGCGCCCCGGACCACCCCCCACCACATTGCTCCTGCCCCGATAATGTCCTCCTGTACCCGCGGATCCGTCCTCCCGACTGTGGCGGCGCTGGACTGAGTCTGCAGCTGCCACACCGAGTCCCCGACGGATGAGACCACACGGGTCGCACATCGTCGGGAGCGTGGCCGGGCGAGGGCGGAGCATCAGGTGGCAGGCCGTCGATACGTGCCGTATTGTACTCCTGTTGGACGTTGCATTTGAGGGGGTGGAGAATCGCAAAAGCGGCGCTGCCCCCGCTTCGGTCAGGAAATGTGATTCTCCGGCAATTCGCCCAACGGGATTGGAGAATCCAGGCGTTAATGTCAGTGGCTGTATACGGTTTTCATGGAGTTCCTCTCCACTTTTAGCCGGCAGTATATGCTGTCGATGGTCGCCATTATATGGAGACACCGGCATTGCACTCTCAATGATTCTGTTTTACTCATGATTTAGTGTATTGTTAGATATCAAAGAGTTTTTCCACCCAAATAAATCAACTATTGCATGGACTTAGTTCGTGTCACGAAATGTATGAACGTGTTGGTGAGAAACCTGGCACCTGCCACATTAAGCCCATTTCTCGTATCATAGGATGTTCAGATTAAGATCGTAACCGAACCAAATCATATGCTTTTCTCTTTGAAAGTGCTGTGATTTGCAATTTATTTAGATAACTTAGTCACAATAAATGACATTTACCGAGCCCTGTGACAAAATCGTGTAAAATACTTCGCAATCCATCTCAGCCAGAGGCATGTGAAGCTGAATCACAACTGAAATCCTATGAGACAAATGATTTGAAGTTTGCCAAGATTAGCTCGTGGAAAAGATCCACAGTTGGTCGTTAGTGTATTTTTTAAATGAAAGTAACAATAATATTAACTTGGAAATAAAATCAGAAAATGCTGGACAATCTACCATGTATGAAAGTATCTGTGAAGACAGAACGCAGTTGACGTTTCGAGTCCGTTTGGCTCTTTGTCAAAACTAGAGAGTACCGGAAATGATATAACATTAAACTCTTGTAGTGGGGCGGGGCGGCTGGAATAGTGGGGCTGGCCAGTGGACCACCGATGGGTGCAGATTGGCAAAGATGTTGTGGGCAAAAATTCAAAGTGAATTTAACTGTTGCTGATAATTACTAAGACGGGTGCATACAGTCACACATTAAGCGATCAGGTTGCGTTAATGGCAGAACAGGGATTTTAAAAAGTATGTCTAAGGATGACTTGCGACTGGGAACAGATGGCCCTGGTGGGGTGAGGAAGGGAAGACAATGTTGAGGGGAAAAATCAATAATTAAATAAAAGTGAATTGATCGAAATAAAAATGTGGTGGAGGTGGGTGGAGGAGAGAACTCACAGACTGGAGTTGCTGAACTCAATGCTGAGACCGAAAGGTTGCACTGTGCTTCAGCAGCAGATGTTTTTCCCGTTTGAGTTGGATGCACTGGAACATTGTTGGAGGCAATGGACGGAATTGTTGACATAACAGTGGAACGACGAGTTGAAGTAACAAACGACAGGAAGGTCTGGGCCCTGCTTGTGGATGGTCGGATGGTATTCTGCGAAGCGGTCACCCAGTCTATATTTGGTCTATCCAATGTAGTGCAGACCGCATTGGGGCAGCGAATACAATTAACCAGATCGAAGGAGGTAGACGTGAAGCGTTGCTTCACCTGAAGAGCGTGTTTAGGCCGTTGCTTGGTGAGAAGGTAGGAGTTAAAGGGGCAGGTGTTGCAGCTTCTGTGATTGCATGGAATTGTGCAGTGGGAGCAGGTGGAGTTGATGGGGTGACTACGGTATGCCGGAGGAAACGGTTCCTGCAGAAAACTGACGGGGTCAGTGAGGGAAAGCAGATGTTGGAATTGGCCGGAATGGCGGAGGATGATCCTTTAAATGCAGAGGTTGTTGGGGTAAAAGGTAAGGGGTAGGCTTTACTTATACAAAGAAATTGATTCTGGGAAGGAGACGAAACGGTGAGAGCAGAAGTGCAGAAGATGGGTCGGACACAGTTGAGCGTCCATTCAACAACTGTGCGTAGAAAACGACCAAGAAAGAATGAAGACATGACGTCAGCACCGTTTTGGAAAGTGACATCTTCGGAATATGTGTGATGGAGGTGAAGGAACTGGGGAAATAGGATGGGGTACTTACAAGGTGTGTGGAGTGCTGTAGTTTAGGTAGATGTGGAGTAGGCTTGCAATGGATACTAGAGCATAAGCTATACCCAGAAAGCTTACAGAGAGTTCTGCTGATGTAATAGTTGTATCGGAGATGTACCATGTGAAGATGATAGAGGGGTAGAAAATGGAGGCAAAATTGATAAACGTTTCCTTGTCCAGACGGCAATATGAAGCGGCACCGAATAGCCATCGACGTGTCCGTCAAATAGTTCTGGGCCTGAATAGGATGTAACAGGGGATTTCACAATTATCCATGAAGAGACAGGCAAAACTGCGATCAATACAGGTTCCTATAACCACGCATATGGTGTTGCAGAAAGTGAGACAAGTCGAGAGGAATTGTTCAATGAGAGAACAGATTCAGTCAAACGGAGGAGAGCGGAGGTAAATGGAGATTGTTCAGGCCTTCGTTCCTGGAAGAAGTGGAGAGCCTTCAGAACATCCAGGTGGGGAATTGAAGTATAGAGTGATAGGAAGGATTACATTTGTAATGTTGGAATAATAAGCAGCGTAGTGAATTAAAACTGCTACTGTCAAGATAAGTTAATTTCAATATGAACCCCGAGAATAGCTGAATATTGGTAATGTGCGTAATAAATTGTGAAAAAATAATCTTTGGTTTCGGGAAAGCGACATGGCATAAAGATGAATATGCATGATAAATTGTTATTGGTAGACGTGGTATGTGAGTCCGAGAGTATAGCTTCCTAGTTTTCGCATATTATGATGTCAATCAAGATTACATCGATTACTTTAATGCAGAATAAACTTCGTTTAAATAGTTTGAAATCTAGGGTTGTTCCGTTCTCTGAATCCAGGTATTCGAATATTTTGACAACTATCAACAGAATTTAACCTAATTGCGCTAAACGGTAATATAGAAATGTATTGCAAGGTGGATGGATTAATTTGCAATGCAGACAAATGTGTGTCCTATCATTGTTGTCGCTTCCGAACTGTTAACATCTGCTGCTCCAATGTTGACTGCCGTTATTGCGCACAGGAGACAATTTATGTTGTCGTCACTCAATGATAATCAAGTCAAGTTGCTCCCCACTTTCCCACCATTACAATATGCACATCCTGGGCACACTAATTTGCTCAGACAGTGGGAAAGGATTCGAATTAATCTAGCAGTGGGATGGCCACGTATACAAGGTTCAGCGGAGGCGCAATCGAGCACAACAACAAAAGATTGAAAGCAGAATAGATAAGAAACGAATGGCAGCGACATCTGGCACCAAAAACAAACAGGGCCCCGCAGGGAAAAAAGGGAATGGGAAAGGGAATGACAAAAAGACACGACTTCAGTCTTTATGTTTAATTGTGCAGAACATTCACAATAAACTGGATGATTTAGGTGGAAAATAAATGCATAACGCTATGCTATAGTCGGGGTTACAGATATATGACTGCTTAGAATCATAGAATCATAGAATTTACAGTGCAGAAGGAGGGCATGCGGCCCATCGCGTCTGAACTGGCTCTTGGAAAGGTCAACTCCTCCACCCTATCCCAGTAACCGCACCCAACACTAAGGGCAATTGTGGACACTAAGGGCAATTTATCGTGGCCAATCCATCGAACCTGCACATCTTTGGACTGTGGGAGGAAACCGGAGCACCCGGAGGAAACCCACGCACATAAGGGGACGATGTTCAGACTCCGCACAGACAGTGATGCAAGCCGGAATCGAACCTGGGACCCTGGAGCTGTGAAGCAATTGTGCTGTCCACAATGCTACCGTGCTACCATTCCACAATGCAACCTGGCTGCCCTGTGGTCACCTGTGATCGAAATAGATCATCCAGGACTATTGATCATTTCTGAAGGAGAGACAAAATGGAAAAGGCGGGTGGGGTTGCATTGCCTGTTGCGGTGGAAAGTAACAGAAGCGGAAGGAAGGATAGCCGCTCCAGCGATATGGAACCTTGTGGGGAGCGTCGAGAAAAACCACGGAGGAAAAACAAACTTTGCTGAGGATTGTATATAGACTCCTAAACCGTAGTGGTGACGGAAGGGTGGCATCATAGTAAGAGCAAACAGTGGTGATTTATTCCGGACTGGTGCAAAAATAAAAGGGGAACGATGGCCAAACAATGCCTGAAAAGTAAAAATTGAGACATTATTATTTCAATGGAAGAGGCACACAAATTGCTCAGAAAATCAGTGTACATGAGGATTGAGAAAAGTTTCGAATTCAGCAAAATAGGAAAAAGGGACTGATAAAGCAGGGGAAGTAGAGGACGAGAGCATGCTTGCGCGGAACATAAAAAAACTGACTGCAGATTTCTCAAAACATGTACAGTTTAGGTTACTGTATTGGAGTTGAGCGGGTGGCTGGGTTTAGGTATGCTCCTCTTTCAGGTGGTGAATGCAGACTCGATAGTGATAATGGCCTCCTCCTGCACTGTAGAGATTATATGGGATTATATTTGAAAATCGTATACAGGTATTTGAAGATAATTAAATTGGTTAAGACAAATGCAGTCAGAAACTCGGATTTATAATGGGAAACAAATAAATGGCTGACCAATTGAATATATACATTGGTTCTGTGTTGAAAATTGATGCCACAAATAACGTACCAAAGATGGTGGGAAACATATGGTTGAGTGAATGGGAGGTAGGAACGGAAGCAAACCAGTATTTGTGTGAAATGGTGCTGGATAAATCACTCGCAATGAATCTGATAAATCACCAGTGCCTGATAATCATCCACATACCATAATACTGAACGACATGGCCGTAGAAATAATGTAAATAATGAAATCTTCCACGATTCTACCAAGTCAGAAACATACACTGTAGATTGGCAGGGAGATAATGTAACCTCACTATTTAAAAAGAGAGACGGAGAGAAACAAAACTGAATAATAGACCAATCAGCCTGACGTCAGTTGTGACCTAAATGCTAGACTACAGTAAAAAAGATTTAACAGCAGATAACTTGGAACAGAATGGCAGGATCGGACAGAGTCAGGCTGGGTTTACGAAAGGGAAATCATGCTTGTCAAATCTACCGGAATCATCGAGAATGTAAGAGTTGATAAGGTGGAACCAGTGAATTTGGTCGTTTATGAACTTTCATAAAGTTATAAGGAAGGTCCTATATGAGAGATTAGCTTGCAATTTAAAGCGCATTTGATTAGTGGGAATGTAATGAGATAGATATAAATCAGGTTGATCGACAGAAAACAAAACAAGCGTAGGAATAACGTGTTTTTTCCCCAAGTGGCAGCAGTAACTAATGTGTACAAAGTGTATTGATGATTTAGATGACGACACTAAATATAATATCGCCAATATTTGCATAACTCTGGGCGGAGGGTGAGCTCTGAGGTGGAAGCAGAGATGTTTCAATGCGATTGGGACCAGTTGACCGAGTGGGCTAATGCATATTAGATGCAATGCAATGTGGATAAATGAACATAGAACATAGAACAATACAGCGCAGTACAGGCCCTTCGGCCCTCGATGTTGCACCGACATGGAAAAAAAAAACTAAAGTCCATCTAACCTACACTATGCCCTTATCATCCATATGCTTATCCAATAAATTTTTAAATCCCTTCAATGTTGGCGAGTTCACTACTGTTGCAGGTAGGGCATTCCACGGCCTTACCACTCTTTGCATAAAAAACCCACCTCTGACCTCTGTCCTATATTTATTACCCCTCAATTTAAGGCTATGTCCCCTCGTGCTAGCCACCCCCATCCGCGGGAGAAGGCTCTCGCTGTCCACCCTATCTAACCCTCTGATCATTTTGTATGCCTCTATTAAGTCACCTCTTAACCTTCTTCTCTCTAACGAAAACAACCTCAAGTCCATCAGCCTTTCCTCATAATATTTTCCCTCCATACCAGGCAACATCCTGGTAAATCTCCTCTGCACCCGTTCCAAAGCTTCCACGTCCTTCCAATAATGAGGCGACCAGAACTGTACGCAATACTCCAAATGCGGCCGTACTAGAGTTTTGTACAACTGCAACATGAAGTTATCACTTTGTTCGCAAGTACAGGAGGGCAGATTATAGCCTGCATTCCTAATATTGGAAGATGTGGATGTGTCAGAAGTCCATGTTCACCAATCGCTGAATATGGCATGCAGATGCAGCAGGTGGTAAAAAAGAAAACTATTTGGACCTTCATAGCGACCGGATTCGAGTGCAGGAGAATGGCTGTCTTGCTGCAGTTATACAAACCGTTGGTGAGAGCACACCTAGAATATTGTGCGCAGTTATGATCTTTTCTGACGAATGATGTTCTTACTCGAGAGGAAGTGCGGTCAGACATGGTTGCCAGACTGTTACGAGACTGATAGAAGGAGTGGGTTAGGATTATATACGCTGGAATTAAAAAAAACTGAAGGGACTCTCATAGAACATTTCGAACAGGATCAGAGAGCGTAGATGCAGGAAGGAGTCGAGAAGAAGGCACCACTGTCGAACTACTCGGGCAAAACATTCATGACTGAGATTAGGAAATGTGTCATCACAGAGAGTGCCGAGTCTGTCGAATTATATAAAACAAAGAAGTTGAGGCTAAACAATTGTGTAATTTCAAGAAGAAGACGTTAGGTGTAGCCACTGGGGCGACAGCGATCAAGCGATGTGGACGGAAATCAAGAACAGGTTACTGAGTTGATCAGCCTTGAGCATAACAAATGGCGAAGCTTTCCAAGGGCAGAATCGCACATTCCTGCTCATATTCTCCATGTTTCTATATCGGCAGCCCTTCACCGTGTCCAATTAGTGTAAGGACGTCGCTGGATGGATTCTGAAAGCCGTTCAGAAATTTTTGCAACCGTTCAACAGAGAACATAGAACATTACAGCGCAGTACAGGCCCTTCTGTCCTCGATGTTGCGCCAACCTGTGAAACCACTCTAAAGCCGATCTACACTATTCCCTAATCATCCATATGTTTATCCAATGACCGTTTGATAGAATGTAGAACTCTCAACGATTCTGTTTTACTCATGATTTAGTGTATTGTTAGATATAAAAGAGTTTTTATCCCCAAATAATCAACTGTTGCATGGACTTAGTTCGTGTCACGAAATGTATGAATGTGTTGGTGAGCAACCTAGCACCTGTAACACTAAGCCCATTTGTCGTACTATAGGACGTTCAGATTAAGATCGAAACCTATTGAGATCATTTGGGAAAATGAACATAGAATACACAACGAACATTTCCCATGGAAGTAACGTTCAAGGACTTTCTTCAGTTTGACATCCAGGGTTTTCTATGTATGTGAACAAACATCTGGCTGTTTAAAACGAATATATTTATCTGTTCACCGTTCCTCAATATTGTAAGCAATGACTTGGCTTTAACTATGTCTTTACCAACTTGTATTCATTATTATTGTGTCTCAAGTTCTACTGCACTTTGCTGAAGTAGGAAGTAAAACAACAGCTGAGCAGAACCTCCACTGAACGGCTTACCTGTCTCTGAATCAATAATTAGGAATACTCAATCCAAAGGCTGACAAGGCAGTTGGTAGTCATTTTATATTTATTTAATAAGTCTGTTGAACCTTATCACGTAATCTGGAAAGGGTTATATTGTTCTATACAGAGCTGAGTTGCTTTAAATGTTAATTTATTTGACAATCGCGAGAACGGGATATTTCAACACACCCTTGAACTGCTCTTTGAATCTGCTCTGAGTCACGCCGTAGATAAACATATTTGTGCAGGAACTTAAATTCTGGAGCATAAATCCGACACGGGCAAATACGTGCTTTGAGTCAGTGTAATCATTGTGTGTAGTTGCTGCAATGTTATAATATAAGAATTATACGAAATACGGTAACCACAGAAGTATGAAGCTGCTTGAAATGGAGGAGAGTAAAATAGCGGACTTCTTTCTACTCTCTATCTTTGGGCCAATGTGTGTCTCTCACTTGTTCTGACCCATCAGTCCTTTACGTACTCCTCTGGTAGCTAATATGTGGCTGACGGTCAGAGTATTAATCAGTAAGATTAAAACATTTGTGATAAATGGGGTTAGAATTGTATAAAACCAGTCAAAGGCCACCCATCCTTTCTCAGTAAAGTAGCTGAGCTTGACATCACAAAACCATGGTACGTTGTCGATTACCTCATGTGGTTCATATATATAATACCAAACAGAGCTTGTCAGGCTCAGCAAAATGCAAGTTGTTGATATAATTATTGTCGCTGTTCTTTTTGTGCAATATTTTGTTTCCTGATTTTGGAAACAGATAGCGGAAAAGCGATCAAATGATAAGGCGATAGTTAACCAAACTGAGCTGTCACTCGATGCACGAGTCAGGACAGCAATAACACTACATACAGGGGTAACAGAAAGCAACGAACCAGGATGAAATTTCAAACCGATCCGCAATAGTACGACCTCAGTGACAATGATCCGTCATCGCCACTGCCGGCATGTAGCTCGTGATGCATTTGGAGAGAAAACAGTTATTCCGGCAAAGCATGACAATTGCAATCAGGTTAACTGTAAACGAAAGAGAAATAGAGAGAGAGTGGGAAAATGAGGCAGGAATGTACTTGCAGATCACAGCAGTGACATATAAACAACAGATTCCATAATGTATATTTTATTGTGGGGCTCTTCCGGGCAGACAGGGAATAAAAACAAAACACTGAGCATCTCATGCTAGCAGTTGTATGACATTGAATCAGTTTCCGAAGCATCAATTTAACCATTTATATGCGGATGGAAATGGGAAACAAATTCAAGTGATGTATTACAAGAGAGCAATAACCAATCAAAATCCTGCGAAGAAACAAAACCAAGGAATATTATGGAAGTGAATGTCACATGAAGTGAAAAGGGTGAGTGTTGAATAAAATACCAGGAAAAGCCGTATTGTTGTGTGCCACATGAACCACGTTTACAGTGAGATTTACGACAAGGCGGAGCTCTGGGAAATTTAAAAAGACACAAGGGAATTTTACGGGTAGAAAGAACGCACAGACATAGAACATACAAGAAAAACCTTCCTCTTTTTCATATCTGTGAAGAACATAATCAAGTTAACATTCAGGATAATCACATTAATCAGGAGACGGAATGCGATTGATCTCCAGGACATGGAGATAAAGTTCCTGCTGGAGCATTTCTGAGCGATAGCGCATCCGTAATACAGCTTCTATGTTTGGGCTCCTCATCTAAAAATAATATCCACACGTTTGAAGCAATTCAGTGACTTTTCACAACTACTATCTGCGTGGCTATGGTGTGGTGGGAGGGGCGTGTTCCCGGCTTGTGCTTAGGTTTTGGAGAACTGGAAAGATCCGTATCAGTTCAATTCAGGAAGAACGGAAGTTGATCACTTTTAAACATGATTGATTATCATTGGTGTTAACACAGCAGTTGTTGAAGTGGTATTTCCCCAGCACTGGGGAGCAGTTTCACAACAAAAGGACCATTTCAAGCGGATTTGATAAATATATGTATATATCTCGGTGGCCATCGAATATCAGTTGGACGGCAGATAATTCTTGGCCAACAAGGGAGCTGGACTTTTTCGCGCGCATGTGGGATGAATGTAGAATTATAAATGGTGTAGCTCACTCGCAGTGTTTTTTTTTAAGGAGGAGCAGACTTGGGTAGCCAAATTTCTGTTCCTAATTCGTAGATTCGTACGGATGTACGTTAGTTGAAGAGGTTGTGCAATCTGCAGACGTAGAACTAATCCAATGCTCTTTTTCTGATTAATTTATTGACCTCGCTTTTCATCTGACCTAACTATTATTTGCCTCCATGTTTTCTGTGTTATGTTCAGGACAGAAATGACAGGAGCAGCACGTCTTCTTCCAATTGGTCACAATACGATCTTTAGTATTCAATAATCGTTTCAATATTTTCCGATTTTTTTACCACAGTTCCAAATATATATTTTTTCAATTTCCAACTGCTTGTTATAGAAAAACGTGGAAACAGAAAATAGTGGCAGGTCTACATCGTTCATCCCATTACGTGCGTTCCCCAGTTAAGTATGACCCTGGTTAGTTATGTATCTCAACGCCATATTACCGCACTCTCTCCTTATCACTTGACACTTTTTAAATGATAGACATCTATATATTTCCACCAGATATATATTAGGCGCCTTGGCTTCCGGAACTTTGCGTGGATAATAATTCCTGATGTTCGCTACTCTCTGAGGTAATAAGTTTTTCATAAATAGGTGCTCAATAGCCGAACCCTTATCCTCAGACTTTGACCCCTTTTTTGCCGCCCCCTACCTGCGAAAAGTTCATTGCATTGATTGATTTCACTTCCTGTCACATGTACCGAAGTACAGTGAAAATTATTTTTCTGTGCCCGAGGTAACTTATGTACTTAGTACTTATGTACTTAGTAGACATAAAGAATAATCAACAGGGAACATTGACAAATGGTACATCGACAAACAGTGATTGATGACAGTGTGGAACATGGGGCAGACAAAAGCAAATATATGAGCAGTACCAGCATAGGGCGTCGTGAATAGTATTCTTACAGGGAACAGGTCAGTCCGAGTAGGAGTCATTGAGGAGCCTTGTAGCTGTGAGGAAGAAGCTGGTCCTATGTCTGGATGTGCGGGTCTTCTTAATTCTGTACATTCTGCCTGATGGAAGGTTCTGGAAGAAGGCAATGTCTGGGTGGGAGTGGTCTCTGATAATGCGGTGCAAAATTCAACCAAGTGATTCATCTCCGTCCTGTCGTCTGTTTCATCGTTGTGTACAGAATCAATGTTGGGGTAGGAAACATGTGTGATGAGCTGACCGCAGTCTATAGTTTCTTGCGATCTTCGACTGAGCAGTTGCCATACCAGGCTGTGATGCAGCCGGATAGGATTCTCTCTATCACACATCTGCAGCATTTTGTGAGAGTCAATGCAGACATGCCAAATTTCTTAAACTTCCTTCGTAATTAGAGACGTTGTTGTGCTTTATTGCCTGTTGCATCAACGTCAGTGCACCAGGACAGACTGTTGGTGATGGTGACCGCCAGGAACTTAAAGATTTTCACCATCTCCACTTCAGAGCCATTGATGCAGACGTGAGTCTGTGTCGTGCTACACTTCCTGAAGTCGATGATCCAATCCTTGGTCTTTCCAACATTTAGAGCGAGATTGTTTTCAGAACATCAGGCAACCAAGTGATTTATCTCCCTCCTGTAGTCCGATTCGTTGTTTGAGATACACCCCGCTACAGTCGTATCATCCGCAACCTTACATATTGAGTTGGAGTTAAATCTTGCCATACAGTCAGGAGTACCTAGGCAGTACATCGATGACTGAGCACGCATATTTTCGGGGACCCGGTGTTTAGGACTAATGTGGAGGAGGTTATGTTGGCTATCCTGACATTTTGCGCTTTGTTGGTGAGGAAGGCAAGGATCAAGCTACACAGGGAGGGATCAAGTCCAGGATTGCACGGTTTGGTTACTGGTCTTGTCTGCACAATGGTGTTCACGGCGGACTTACATATGTGTCCTTGTTGTCGAAGTGTTCACGTATTGATTGTAGAGCCAGGGAGATAGTATCTGCTGCAGACCGGTTGTGGGCATATGCAAACTTCAGTGAATTGAGAAAGTCTGGGAGGCTAGTAGTGATCCGTCTCATGACTTGCCACTTGAAGCATTTCATGATAACAGACGTCAGGGCCACCGGCAGGTGGTCGTTGAGGCAGGCTACCTTGTTCTTCTTTGGTACTGGTGTTATCGTGGTGTTCTTGAAGGACGTAAGGACTTGGGAATGTCAGAGTTGAGGAGTGAGGTGTTGACGATATCGGCGATTACACTCGTCAGCTGGTCTGCGCATGCTCTGAGTGCTTCATCATCCATTCCCTCCAAACGTGTCTGAATATTACACGTTTCATTCTTCTGATGCCATCCCAGAGAATAATCTGGAGGAATATCGCGGCACCCCCGCCATGACATGCATATATTTTGCTCGGTAAGGACCAGCACTGCACACAATGCTTCGACTGTTGTATGACCAAAGCCCTGGACAGCTGGAGGAAGAAAGGTTTGCTCCTTTACACATAGAACATAGAACAGTACAGCACAGAACAGGCCCTTCGGCCCTCGATGGTGTGCCGAGCAATGATCACCCTACTCAAACCCACGTATCCACCCTATACCCGTAACCCAAACAACCCCCCCTTAACCTTATTTCTTTAGGACACTACGGGCAATTTAGCATGGCCAATCCACCTAACCCGCACATCTTTGGACTGTGGGAGGAAACCGGAGCACCGGAGGAAACCCACGCACACACGGAGAGGACGTTCAGACTCCGCACAGACTGTTATCTTGAATTAAGGGATTCCCTTCCCGAAAGGACATTAGTGATCTAAATGGGTTTTTCCTACGATCAACAATGGTTTCATGGTTATCGTGAGCCTATCATTTCCATACTTTTATTGAATGTAATTGTATCATGTTGGCGATGATTGTGCCTGTCAATTCTGTGGCACTATTGATACTTTCCACAATCCGAGACGTGAGCACAATTCCATCGTCTAGTGGCTGTAAGAATCGCTGGAAGCAGGTTCGGTAGTAACATGAAAATGGGAAATACATTTTGACTGGAGGGGAAATGAATGGCAGTGTTGTTGGCTAATCTTGGATAAGAAAGAGCTCAGTAAACCAGCACTTGCATGATGCACTGAATGGTCGTTGTGTGCGAAGGAAATATGTCATCTCGTGTTGGAAGACTCACCTCTCTCTCCCTTTCTCTCTATCTATCTTTCTCTTCAGCTCTCTTGAACACACATAAATCTCCACTAGAGCCAAATTAAGATAAGTAACTCAATATCAGTTCTGAGCAAATAGACGATCCAGAGAAGACATTCCTTAGGTTCAGGGGCGAGGGACGCCGACAACAAGATTCCATTGGACACACTTGGGATGCGTTGTATGAATATCAGTCTGAAAGTTTGTTGGAGGTTAACAAAATTATGGCAGAATTAAATAAACGACCCTATACGCATCCATCCCATATTGGCTGATGGAACAGAGTAGAAGATAGTGAGCTGTAAGTTTCGCCAATACACCTCAGAATTTTATGACATAAATGGCAATGATGTAAAACTCAGTTTCAGAGTCGTAATAATTGTACAGATTATTTCATTGGCCTTTTTCATAAAACTGAATAATTTATTTGACTGCATTAATCCACATCAAAAGGGAACGCATTCCATGTCCGAATGTTATTTGAAGAAGCAACAGCTACTGTGGATTTCGTCAAACCGATGCATGCCCTGTACTTAGATTTCCAGAAGAATTTGACAACAGATTAAATTTAATGTGTTTGCAGTAAAGAAAGCTCACGATTCCTGAGTAAAATATTGCACTGAATTGAAGATTAACGTTCTATCAGGAAATAGCATGTGGGCAGAAATGAGGTATTTTCTGTTTGGTAAGAAGTTCTGTTGGGTGCTTGCAAGTTTTTGCAAAGCTCTGCAATTCATTAAAATGGTTTCGTTGACCGGACTGATACTTTGGTTGAGAAACAGATAACGATGAAAAGATAGGTATGAAGGTGATCAGTGGCGAAGACAACAGAGGATCCAAAGGGAAATAGACAGGTGATTCAATGGGGAAATATCTGAAAAACTGAGTACAATGTGGCAAAGATGTATCTACATGATTTGTCTATGAAGTGAAAAGTGAAAAGAAACATGTTTTCGAAATGGTGGGGGCGTGAAGTGTTTTGCAGAGCCGGATGCCCTAATTCATCAATCGAAAACGTCTTGTATGCAGATATAGCAAGCACTTTGGAAAGCTAATAGTATCAGCTCATGCGATGTGATCAACACGAAGTCAGAAAAACTCCCCTTCACAACTGCAATACTATATAAAGCATCATTTTGTTTTTAATTAAGGATCGATATATGTTCATAATTTAGAGAAGATTGAAGTATCAAGTAGCTTGAATGGGCGAGCTTCCTTCTTGGGAAATATTGGATATTTGGGCATTTGGAAGTTTCAGGGATGGATCTATTGAAACATCCTGAAAGTTCATGGCCGGGTGTATGTGGAAATAATGTCTCATCTTTTGCGAGGATTTCTAACTGTGTGCCAATCTTTCAAAACAAAGGGTGGCACATTTAAATGAAGTATGATTCATTGTCTAATAGCTTTGGACTTTTTCTTGAACATATTTCGTGTGGAGGCTAATCCAGTGCCATCAACGGAGTTTGACATGACGATTCAATTGCAGCTCCTACTGGATGATTACCAGTATGAATGGAAAAGAAGATAACTACGTTCGTCATTTACCCGATACATCATTACTGGCAATAGAGGAAGAGAGAGAAAATCCGAGAAATTGCCGAATTAATCAATTATGCTTGATTGAAGGATTCAATCTGGACTCACCAGGAACTCCAACTGCTGCGAGAGCAGGATAGTAAATGCGCTCTATCGGAAGAACAAAAGAATATCCCATGGTTTAAATAGTGTGACTCATCTTGTTTAGCTGAGTTCTGTATAAAACTTAGACAGAAAGCGCACGCAGTACGTTTTGTACAGGGGAAGGTGACACATCCTGAGTGAGTGAGACACAGCCAGAATGGGAATTGGAACATGACAATTTGTGTATTGTAGTCATTCGGCGCCGAGTGGGGGGAGGTGATGTTTCCCTTTTTGTTCTGTTTCCACCTTTTGGCTTTTTAACTGATAATCTGCTGGGAGAGCTTCTGGGAAGCAGGGAGAAAATCAGGGAACACCCTGGGAAGGTAGGTGATATAAAATCTTCCCCCAGGTTCCAGCGGCCTTTATTTTCGGTAGCGAGAGAGAGAGGGTGAGTGAGACAGAGAGAGAGAGAGCTTGTGAGCAGCTTTGTAACAGGTAAGTAATATAAAATCTTACCCCTAGGTTCAACGGCCTTCATTTCCAGGAGCGGGAGAGAAAGGGGATATTTTGCTATTCTGAGTAATCCGACTGGGAGGGGAGGGGATGGGAAATGAAAAGTGACGTCACAGGAATGCTGTGACCTGATTGGCTGGTAGGGATTCTGCAATAACTTTAAAAATAAAACATTGTAAAACTGATTAGACATAATGAATTAATTACTCAATCATAAATTAGAGAGAGATCTAAGCCAGAGACCGGAGAGTACTGTATTTAGGATTTACTCTTACCCATACCAGCCTCCCCAAACAGGCGCCGGAATGTGGCGACCAGGGCCTTTTGACATGAACGTCATTTGAAGTCTACTTGTGACAATAAGCGATATTCATTCAACAGCTTGAAGTAAACAGGCCGGTTTATATTAGATAGACCTTAGAAAGTACGTGCGATTACATACATAGTACGTACGTTCCTGTCCTTGGCTAAAAACAACTCGAGTACACATTTTGCTATCTTTCAGAGGACAATGTGTTTCCAAAATAAGGCGGAGACCAGAATATTAAACAGTATTTCGTTTACGTTACCTGTCCTACTTATTTTCGCTAAAAAGCAGTGTTGATATACAGTCAAGCGTTTAGCAGAATGCTCTCTCACATTCTCTCTCCCACACGCACTGCAACATGCTCTCTCACTTTTTCTCTCTCACACACACTGAGACATGTTCTCTCACACACTGTCGCATACTCACTGAAACATGCTCTCTCACAATCTCTCAGATACACTGAAACATGCTCTCTCACATTCTCTCACAGCACTGGAACGTGCTCTCTAAACGATGTATCTCTCTCACACTGAAATATGCTCTCCCACACTCTCACACGCACTGAAACATGCTCTCTCACATTCTCTCACACCCACTGAAACATGCTCTCACACTCTCTCACGCACGGAAACAAGCTCTCTCACATTCTATCTCAGACGCAGTGAAACATGTGCTCTCACATTCTCTCTCACACGCCCTGAAACATGCCCTCTCACATACTCTCTCGCACACACTGAGACATGTTCTCTCACACACTCTCTCATACTCACTGAAACATACTCTCTCACAATCTCTCAGATACACTGAAATATGCTCTCTCACATTTTTTCACAACACTGTAACATGCACTCTCACATTCTCTCTCACACACTGAAACATGCTCTCTCACACCCTCTCTCACACGCACTGAAACATGCTCTCTCACACGCACGGAAACATGCTCTCTCACATTCTATCTCAGACGCACTGAAGCCTGTGCTCTCACATTCTCTCTCACACGTACTGAAACGTGCTCTCACATTCTCTCTCACACGTACTGAAACGTGCTCTCACATTCTCTCTCACACGCACTGAAACATGCTCTCACACGCACTGAGACATGCTCTCTCATATTCCCTCTCACATGCACTGAAACATGCTCTCTCATATTCTCTCTCACACCCACTGAAAGATCTTCTCTCACTCTCACACAATTAAACATGGTCTCTCATATTCTCTGTCACACTGACTGAAATATGCTCTCTCATGTTCTCTCTTACACCCATTGAAACATGCTCTCTCACATTCTCTCTGACACGCACTGAAACATGCTCTCACACTCTCTCTCGCACACACTGAAACATGTTCTATCACACTCTGTCTCTCACACACACTGAAACATGCTCTTTCACACTCTGTCTCACACAAACGGAAACATGCTCTCTCACATTCTCTCTCTCACGCACTGAAACATGCTGTCTCACATTCTCTCTCTCACACGCACTTGAACATGCGGCCTCACCTTATGTCTCACACGCTCACTCTCCCAACTCGCCGTCCACCTCTCTCTCTTCAGAACCCTCTCCAGATTTATATCTCCCTCTCCATCTCCCAAATTCGATTTCCTCCGTTCTATCTCTACACTTTCTCCGCCTGAACGTTCCCCGCTCCCTCTCCCCCATCTAACTCATTGGTTTCTGACCAAACTCTATCCCACGCAATCCCTCACTCCCGGTTGACAGATACTGACAAACCCCGGCGCTCACACATGCTCACACACACACTCGTTCATATGCTCTTACGCACAATGCTTAGCACGGTTGCTTCACAGCGCCAGGGTTCCGGGTTCGATTCCAGGCTTGGGTCACTGTCTGCGCGGAGTCTGCACGTTCTGCCAGTGTCTGAGTGTGTTTCCTCTGAGTGCACCTGTTTCCTCCCACAGATCCTGATAGACGTGCTTGTAGGTGAATTTGACATTCTGGTGTCCATCCGTGTACCCGAACAGGTGCGGAGTGTGGCGACTCGGTGTTTTTCACAGTAACTTGATTGCAGTGTTAATTTAAGCCTATTTGTGCCGCAAATAGTTAGATTTACAAACCTATAGTCAGTCGTGCTCTCAAACATACTTCCCGACATGTTCTCACATTCCGGCTGTCACGTTCTGTCTCTCACTCTGGCTCTCACACATGGTCTCACAGAGCAGCTCTCTCACACACTTGCGTGCATACACTCACACAGAGGCATTCATACAAGCTCTCATGAATGCTCTCCACGTATACCAGCTCTCTCACACACTCTCTCGCATGCTCTCACACTTAATCTAACACACTCACTCTCACGCTCACACATATTCTCACACATCAACACTCTCTCACACTGTCTTGCACGCTTTCGCACATACTCGTACTCTCACACACTCTTTCGCACGCTCTCACACATAATACTCTCATATACCAGCTCTCTCGCACGCTCTCATATATTCTCACAAATCAGCTCTCTCACGCAATATCACCCACGCTCTCACACACCAGCTCTCTCGCACACTCTCATGCACGCTCTCACACAAACTCCCACACACCAGCTCTCTCATATACTCTCCAGAAAGCTCTCACACATACTCTCACACGCTCTAACACGCGCTCTCACACAGACTACCACATACACTCTCTCGGCCGCTCTCACACAAGCCCTCACAGACTCTCACACAACAGCTCCCACAGACGCTCTCTTGCACGCACTCACACATGCTCTAACAGATGCTCCCCCACACCGGCTGTCACACGTACTCCCACACACGCTTCCACACACGCTCCCACACACTTTCGCATGTACGCTCTCATGCATGCTCTCTCACCCACTCTCTCACCCACTCTCACACATGCTCTCACAGGTGGTCCCCCACAGCGGCTGTCATACACGCTCTCACACATGTCTCACACACTGTCTTTCACACGTATTCTCAAACATTTCTCACACTCTGGCGTATTTTCTCTCATTCTATTTCTCAATCACATTTCCCCACTCTCTTATATTCTCTCTCCTCATACTCTCCCTAGTTCTCAGGCTCTCTCTCCCTCAGTTTATCTCGCTCTCAAACAACTTATCCCTATCTCACACACCTTCCCTTATCATCATTCATGCTCCCTGTCTCTCTCACGCTCACTCCCTCTCCCACGTTAACTTTCTCTTTCACACTCCCTCTTTCACACTCCCTCTCTCACGCTCCTCCTCTCTCTGTTTCTTTCTCGGGATATTCATAACAGAGTTCATATATCTCTAAAATTATTTCACCGTTCAAAAGCTTTCCTCCTTCCACCATCTACCTCCCTCAATCACTCGCCCGCTCTGTCTCCCTTATGTCACCTTGCATTTATCTGAGACATCAACCTCCTTCTCACGTTGAACCCTTTATTACTCCCACATTATTTCGCTCGCGCCTTCTTTCTCTCTCATTCACTTTCACACACCCTCGATCTGCCCTTCTTTCTCTCTCGCCTTCTTTCTCTCTGACCCATTTGCTATCTCAACCGCGTTCTCTCGCATCTTCTTCATCACGCACGAGCTTTTCTCACACTCTTACCTTTCTTCCTCATCCTCTTTCTCTGTCACCTTATTTTACTCGCAGCCGCTTTTTCTCTGTCTCGATATTTGTTATCCTCGTCCTATCTCGCCATCTTTCACATCATCCCCTTTGCCTTTCATGCTCCTACCCTTACCCTGGTCCTCTGATTCTCGTTCTCTCTCACACTGTTTATCTCCCACCCTCTTTATCTATCACGCTCGCTCGCTATCACTCACTTTCACTCTCACCCCTTTCAGCTCTCACCGTCTTTCTGACTCACTCTCTTTCTCGCTAACCCTCTTTGCCTTTTACCCTATTTCACTCTCACTCTCTTTCTCCCTCACGCTCTTTGATTCGAATTTGATTTCCCCCTATCCTGTTTTTCTCACACCCAATCTTGTACCGGCACATCTCACATACCAGCTCTCTCTCTCTCCCTCGCCTTGTCAAGCTGTTCGTCTCAGTATATTAGTGTATCAGATGTAGGTCCAGAACCAGTTAGAGACGGAGATTTGTTTTCTCGGCTAAATATATTTTTGCTGCTCGATGCGGGCATGTGGTTGTACCTGCTACAGGGTCAGAGTTTTCTGAGGTGTTCCAATGTTTCAAAATGTTTTCTTTTTTTTTATAAATTTAGAGTACCCAATTATTTTTTCTATTAAGGGGCAATTTAGCGTGGCCAATCCACCTACTCTGCACATTTTTGGGTTGTGGGGGCGAAACCCACGCAGACACGGGGAGAATGTGCAAACTCCACACGGACAGTGACCCAGAGCCGGGATCGAACCTGGGACCTCAGCGCCGTGAGGCGGTTGTGCTAACCACTAGGCCACCATGCTGCCCCCAAAATGTTTTCTTAGTTTGAGGAGATGCATCAAATTTAGGGTGAGAATAATTTACTTTGGAATGAGCACGCATTGTAATTTGCTATTTTTGTTCACCAGGAACGAACTTAAATCACATAATCGATTGGCCACAGTTAAAAAGGCAGCTGCATCCCAGAGTGCAGTTGAACCACCCAGCGAAATACAGCAACAGTTGGAACCAAATCACTGAATGGTCACAGTGAAAAAGACAGCTACATCCCAGATTCCAACGGAACCACCCAGAGAAATTCAATGACAATTGGAACTGCATCACTGAATGGTCACAATTACAGAGACAGCTACACCCCAGAGTGCAGTTGAACCACCCAGCGAAATACAGCAACAGTTGGAATCAAATCACTGAATGTGGTCACAGTTAAAAAGGAAGCTGCATCTCAGATTTCAGCGGAACTTCCCAGAGAAATACACTGACAATTGGAACTGCATCACTGAATGGCCACAGTTGCAGAGGCAGCCACACCCAGAGTGCAGTGGAACCACCCAGAGAAATACACTGACAATTGGAACTGCATCACTGAATGGTCACAATTACAGAAACAGCTACACCGCAGAGTGCAGAGGAACCACCCAGAGAAACACACTGACAATTGGTGATGAATCACCGAATGGTCCCAGCTAAATGAACAGCTATATCCCAGAGTTCAATGTAACCAACCAGAAAAAAACACTGATAATCGGAACTGAATCTCTGAATGGCCACAGTCGAATGGCGGATATCACTGAAATGATCTGACATCTAGTGATGGGACCGATGGTATTTGAGTGGACAGCATCCATTCTGTTGTTGTTAGTTGATAAAGTGATCAACACAATCCATTTATTTGGAAAGAGGTCGTTCACTTAAAAACACATATTTTATTTCACTGAACTAAATGTCGTAATCTGTGTGTTCAATCTTTGAAAGATTATGCTGAACGATGTTGCAACCTCAATATCTCTCAGTTGATTCCTCCCGGTATAAATTAATGGATTTGGGAATATATTAACTCAGTGTTCAAGGCGGAGAGACTGCCAGCAGTACGAAGGGACACATTACTTCACACTGAACATGCAGCCTCCAATTAATGTTGCCGAGAAAGTATTCTACCCAATCCTTGCTGTTGTTGGTGTTCCTGGTAAGTGTTTATCACCATGAAGGTTGTAAATATGTGTGTGAGTGGCTCTCTGATTTATAAACTGTGAATTCAAATGTTTAATGCTCACTGATATACAGGCACCTGATTAACGACATATACACTTAAGACAAACGTATTTAAACTCGTCTATGGTTCCAATCTCTTTCATCAACTGAAAATAACCCTCTGTTTATATGTGACGGGATATCTGATGAGTGAAATTTTATTTTTAGTGGAATCTTTTTAAATATTAAATTGGATCTCAGTCAAGGGAATCACACTGAGCGAAGGTTTAGTGCGATTTAGAATAAAATCTCACTGAGCGTGGATAACTAACCAGAGTGAAATATCTTACGGCACTGGGCAAGATTACCGGAAGGTTTTGTCTGTGTTAGATTGTTACTTAATGTTCTTCTCCAAATAGAATGAAATATCTAACAGAAGTGAACCAGGATTACTGGAAGGATCTGTCAGTATAACATTGTACTGGATGTGGATCTCTCACCAGAGTGGAATATTTGATCCAATTATTCATTTATTACTGGGCAATCTGTCCGTGTAGAACTGTATAGTGTGTTAGGAACGAGATAGAAATAAGTTGGTACTATTTTAAATACTGAATTTTATTGGTGATTGCTCTCTCTGTGTCTGTTTTACCATTGGATCAGTAAGCGTTTGGCTCTGTTTTTAAGATGTTTGATATTTATTGTGTGAAGTCAAATGTCTCGCTGCCTCTGTGTTGAACGTCTCCACCACAAAGAGAAAACACCTCCACCCTATTCTGACAGATTTTATGATATTTATCTAACCTCTATAAATTAAGAAATGAGCTCCAATGTTTGTTCAATTGTTTTGCCTGTTTCACAATGTGCTGCAGCTTCAAACGATTAGTGAATCTATCCACCTGAACCCAGAAACCCTTCAAGTCCAATTAGACCTATTTTCCAAGAAGTGATCGGAAGACTTATTGTCCTGATCAAAATGCAGCAGCGAACACTGAGCTGTCCGGAAATTAATTTCCCACTGAAATACCCACTTTGTACATGTATAATTGATGATGAATATGTGACAATATTTGATTGTACACTTCCTCTGTATTCACTGTCACTCAATTTGGTTTTGATTGTAAATTCTGCACTTATCATGCTGCTTCCCGATTACATATGGTTGATGTAAATGGTGAAGGAGAGTGTTCCCAGTGCAGATAGTTGTGGAACATCACTTACTCCCTTCGAACAATCAAACGATATCCCTTTAACTCCTCTTCATGATTTTTGTGGGTGTCTCCAGCTTGCTGTCCATTCTGATACTGTGCCCTCGAACTCAACTTCCTCTCACATTACTCGAGAGTTGTCTATGTAGGATCTCACTGAAGTCCTTTAGGAAATGAAATTGTTTAACATTTCTCATAGTAACCAAAACTTTAATTTCTGATAGTTTTTGAAATAATTCGAACACATCAGGAATGATTCTAACTTTGAAATATGAGCTGACTCTTTGTTACAGTCTGTGTTACTGGATTTCTTTATTCTCATAATTTTAATTCAATAATCCCTACGATTGACGTTGTCAGTGTGAGATATGCCAGAATCCGATTGCTGCCCGTCAAAACTTTTGCAATATTTTGATCATAACGAGTGAATAGTTAATAGTGTCTCTGCTGTTTCACACTGTCTATTTGAAGAATATTTGTTGTTGAAATACATCTACTCCAGTTAGCGCCCTGTATCCGCACGCGACCCTCTGTCCTCCTATCTGTTCTTAATTTTTCATTGATATCTGTCAGTGCGACATCGACCACGCAATTATTCTTCCCCTCTCCCACACTCTATCTTGCCTCCCGCTCTGAACGTGCACCACTCCTCTCTCTCGAGATCTAACCCTGACAAGCTTATTTAAGATGTTCACAGAAGTGGTGCCATTATTGTCTGGTGTACTGATCTCAACCTCACAGAGGCTCTGTGTCCATTCTTATTCACATCCTGCTACCTCGCCCTGGACCAGGACCCCTCTACCAATCATCCTGTTATTGTTTCTAGGACTTTCACAGACTTCAGCGACTCTGGAGATCTTCCGTTCTCTGCCTCAGTCATCATAGACCAGCAAGTGCACACAACTTGCATCAACATCCCGCTTCTACCTCCATCTCAAAATCGCAGAGGACTGTCCAAGTTGACCCCTTGTTAGAGCAGCAACAAACTTATTTCTTCCTGTCTTGATGCCCGTGTCCTACCCGTCCCAGCGACAGTCCTCTTGTATTGTTTTCTATTATATAAACAAGGTCCATTTCCTTGATTCTAACCGCCTAAAGGGCAGCACGGTAGCATTGTGCATAGCACAATTGCTTCACAGCTCCCGGGTCCCAGGTTCAATGCAGGCTTGGGTCACTGTCTGTGTGGAGTCTGCACATCCTCCCCGTGTGTGCGTGGGTTTCCTCCGGGTGCTCCGGTTTCCTCCCACAGTCCAAAAATATGCAGGTTAGGTAGATTTGCCATGTTAAATTGCCCTTAGTGCCCGAAATTGCCCTTGGTGTTGGGTGGGGTTACTGGGTTATGGGGATAGGGAGGAGGAGTTGACGTTGGGTAGGGCGCTCTTTCCAAGAGCCGGTACAGACTCGATGTGCCGAATGGTCCTCTTCTGCATTGTAAAATCTATGATAATCGCGACTCTCAGTGTCTAATCCCTCCACTCATCCCTCTCCCAAAAGGAGGGTTTGAGCGCTCTCGGCTTCTTCCTTGACCGGAGTGCCAGACACTCCCCGAGTACCAACTTCTTCCTCCGTATTTCTGAACTTTTTCTGTTGTTCAATAATTTCATCTTTAACTTGTCTCACTTCTTGCAAATACAGGATGTGGCCAAGGGTTCCATCTTGGGACCGATATGTATGTCATTTTTCGGGTTATGTGAACACTCTTTGTTCCTGTTCTACTCTGTTCCCCTCCCGCAACTCAATTTCTGTTAATGCGTTAAATTGTATCGGTGACACCATGCTTCTGTCTGGTGTTGGGGACATGAATTGATTTTGATTCCAATTGCCACCCCTCTGTCGCCTTTAAATAGTTCATACCTAGGCGTCCCTTCCCTTGTTTGATGCGTCTATCTCCATTTCCAGCGATAGACTGACCATCTATATTAATTACAAGTCCACCAAATCCACAGCTACCTAGTGTACAGATTCTTACACCGATCTTCCTCTGATGGCTGAACCCGAATTTCCCATTTTCCTCTCACTGCCGCCTATGTTCAGATGATGCCATCTCTGAAAATGGCCTTTCTGGCACGTTTCACTTTTCCTCACCCGGTGTTGTCCCCACCATCAGAAATCCTGTCTATGGAACAATACAATCTGGGGCGGGACAACTGACCGGGAGTGAGGAGGGATGATAATCTCGGACATGTTGGTCAGCGATTTGGAAAACCAGGCCGGTCTCAGCGAATCCTTTGAATCAGACACAATGAGAAATATAATCTTTCCCAAAGGTATTTAAATACTGAACATTTCCTCCCACTGCCATCAAACTGACAGGGCTGCAATTCACCCTTGTCCCCTCCCCACGTCTTAAACAGTTGGGTAACATTTACTATTTGCCTCTCTGCAATGTCAATCCCTGGACCCACTCGTCTAACAAAACTGCAACCCCCCCACTGCCCAATTCTTTTCTGCTGAAATCCGTTCTTGGTTTAGACATTGAGAATATTTAATGAGTAATTTCCCGTCTGTTCTCCCTTCTCTCTCTGACAGTTAATTTACTTGGAATTGCGATTCTGTGTCGGGGGAAATGTGGCCTCTCTACATGAACAACTCGCTACCTGGTGGCCATGGCAACGGCTGATCTGATGTATATTATCACTCGCCCCATACTGGAGAAGATGAATAATTATTACTTCCCCCGGAATATCCTGGACCTCACCACTGTGTGTCGTATCAACACTGCCCTTCTGTATGCAGCCGCGGACTGTTCTGTATGGTTCACCCTCACTTTCTCCTTTGATCGATTTGTGGTCATTAGCTGCCAGAAACTGAAAACGAAATATTGCACCGGGAGAACTGCGGCTGCGATTCTATCAACAACCGGCTTCCTGCTCTGTGTGAAAAATATTCCCTGGTACTATATATATGAACGAAGAGAGATAATAGACAATGTCCAGTGGGAGTGTCAGGTAAAGCAGAGCGTTCTCACTGACCCAGGGTGGTTTATATATAACTGGTTTAATCGGGTTTTAACCCCATTTTTCCCATTCTTCTCAATCCTGTTCATCAACGCTCTGACAGTCAGACACAGTTTACTCACCAGTCGTGTCCGTAAGGCACTCAGGGATCAGCGTCAGGGGGACAATCGCAAAGACCCAGAGATGGAGAGCAGAAGGAAGTCAATGATTTTACTATTCAGCATCTCCGGAGCTTTCATTCTCCTCTGGACCGTGGCTGTGATTAAATTTTTCTATATTGAAGTGAGAGGATTATATTCCCTCACCCTTCCTCAATATACATTCCAACAAGTCGGATTTATGCTGCTGGACTTAAATTGCTGCACAAACACATTTATTTATGTGGTGACTCAGTCCAGGTTCAGGGACCAGATCAAGATCGCGGTAAAATATCCAGTTACATCAATTATTAAATTACTCGGGCAGCACGGTGGCGCAGTGGATTAGTCCTGATGCCTTAAGACGCCAAGGTCCCAGGTTCGATCCCGGCTATGGGTCACTGTCCTACCCGTGTTTGCGTGTGTTTCGCTCCCACAGCCCAAAAGATGTGCAGGCTACGTAGATTGGCCACGCGTAATTGCCCCTCAACTGGAAAAAATTAATTGGGTACTCTAAATTTATTATTAAAAAATAATCCAAATTATAAATTAAATTACAAATTAACTGACAGTCACTCAGCAAATTAGGAGCTCCAGTTTGGAAACCGCTGGTTCGAACTGCCTGATCGTGCAGTCAATACGGAGCGCGAACCTGATTCACAGCCAGTCAAGGAACTCGGACTGCAAGACTGCAAGAATGCAAGACTTTTCTTGCAGAATGACAGCTCCTCAGCCAATCCTAGACTCCGAATTCAGACGGAGAGCAGGCAGAGGCACAATCATTGGTTTTCGCGGGGTGGGGGAGGGGCGTGTAGAGGGGCAGTGTTTAGCTGGCTAGGGGTACACTGGTAGAGCTGTCCGTGGGGGGGGGGGGCACTACCATGGCTGCCTGGTGGGGTTACATGACTGGGCTAGCTCAGGGGGCACTGGGAGAGCTCGCTGGAGAGCTGCACTACCAGACCTGCCTGTTGGACACTGGCAGGGGGCACAGGCAGGTTTGATGCTGGTGGAGGCACTGGCTTTAGGGGACGGGGTGAGTGGCAGGGGGCACTGTTACGGCTGTTTAGGGTTGGGAGCACTGCCACGGCTGGCTGGCGAGATCACTGGCCGGGCTCGGTACTGTTCACTGGAAGGCCTGGATAGTGAGGCAGAGCCACGGTTGGCTAAGGGTGGACGCACTGACCCGAAGCACTGGCTTGACAGGCTGGCGGGCTCAGAGGCAGGGTTGGTTGGCTGGTTGGGTTGAGCGTTGTACTCGGACGGCGAACTGGAGGGCATTGGCTGGTCTCACTGCAGGGGGCCCGTGGTGTTGCGTGAGCGGGACACGGCTAGGGCTGGCTGGTGGGGCTGTGAAATTCATCGCTTGACTGAGCGCAATGGCTGGGCTTGCTTGTGAGAGGTGCTATGGTAGAGGAAGCTCCGGGGGGTGGGGAGGGGGGGGGGGTTAGGCAGGGCATCTCTGGCTGGGGAGGGGAGCGACACTGGCAGTACAGGTTGCGGGGGCGGAGGGGAGGGCAGGCAGCAACAATGCGGGCTCGAGAGTTGGGCGAAACTGTCAGGGCAGGCTGCGGAGGCGGGAGTAGACAGCGGCAGTGCGGGCTGGGGAGGGACGGTCACTGGCGGGGCAGGCTGGGAGGGTATAAGCAGCGGCACTGCGAGCCGGGGAGGGAGGCGACACTGGCAGGGCAGGGTGCGGGGTAGTAGGCAGCGGCAGTGAGCTCGTGAGGGCGGCGACCCTGCAGGTCAGGCTGCGGGCGGGAAGAGGGAATGCAGCGGCAGTGCGGGCCGGGGAGCGGCGGTCACTGGCAGGGCTGGCTGGGACGGGGTAGGCAGCGGCTCTGCGGGCTGTGGAGGGGGGAGACACTGGCCCTTCAAGGTGCGGGGGTGTAGGTAGCGGCTGTGCGGGCTGCGGAGGGGGCGACACTGGCACGGTAGGCTGTTGTCGGAAAGTGGGTAGGCAGCACCAGAGCGAGCTGGGGAGGGGGACGATAATGGCAGGCCAGGCTGTGAGGTACGTCTTCACTTCAGCACCGCACAGCCCAAACCTGCAGCCCAAAATGCACCTTCCTCACGCCATCCTCGTATCGCACCCTCCAATCCTGCAGCTCAGCGTCTCGCCCTCCACCCCCGCAGCCCACAATTCCAGCACCGACCATTTCTCCTTCCACCCCACCCCCACCCTGTCATCCTTCCCTTCCCTCCAACCAGCACGCACTCACCGGTCGGACTGCACACGATCCAACGAAGGGCAATGCCCAGAGTGGTCCCTGCAGAAGGGCGCTTGACGTGTACTGCAGAATATAATGCTGGCGTGGATAGAGTCAGCCAATGTGCCATGGCAGCAGGGATCGGCTGGGGTGAGTGGTCGGCATGGTGACCGGGCACTAGTGTAACCAAGTGCGGACGGCACGGCGCAGGAGAACGGCCGGGGATACGGTGATGGGGGATATACGGGGGGGGGGGGCAGGAGCTGCATTTCAGGCCGGGGTCACCGTATAGACCGGAGGATCTGGTTGGGCCGGGTGCACGCACCGTGTTAATCTGTCTGCCTTTCACCCCCTGCAGACAATGCTTTTGGGAATCCAAGCTGGCATAGTGGCCTCCAGCCTGGCCGCCGCAGCCCTGGGGGACGCAGTGAGGCTGTCCGAGGAGTAGCTGCTGGAGTCAGAACAGTCAGAACAAGGGCTAGCCGCAGCGCAGCAGGAGGCAGCCAGTCAGGATGGAGAGCCGGCCGCTCCACTGTGGGAAGAGGAGGTGGGAAGGAGTCAGCTTATAGGGCTTTACGTGTACCGGCAGCGCCTGTCACTCGTACCCGGCATGCCGTTAACGACTTCGGCTCAGCAGAGGGACAGTGCGATATGTCTACCAGTGTATATCGGGGGGAGGGCGTGTGGGTGGGGGGGGGGTGGGTGCGGCTGACAGCCGATCCCGATGGCCGTCAGGGTGACGGTCGTCACGTGTCTGTTCGTGGCGCCGAATGGTACCTGCCAGGGGGTCTCCTACCACTCGGTGCACACGTGAATCTGGGCCGTCACAGCGTGACCGGTGGGCACAATCTAGAAGCTTCACTGAGGTCCGAACCCACCAAGGTGCCGGGGCAGCGCGTTTCGCTGCTATCGCTAAGCTGCTCCAGGCCCAAGGTGTGATCGACGGGATACATGTCGCCCTACGGGCACAGGCCAGTTACCGACCGCTGAACATCAACCGTAAGGGATTCCAATCAATGAAAGTGCTACTCGTGTGTGACCAGTGTGCAAGATGCCTTCATCCTGACATAATGGCTGATTCATAGAACATAGAACATAGAACATACAGCACAGAACAGGCCCTTCGGCCCTCAATGATGTGCCGAGCAATGATCACCCTACTTAAACCCACGTAACCCGTATACCCGTAACCCAACAATCCCCCCATTAACCTTACACTACGGGCAATTTAGCATGGCCAATCCACCTAACCCGCACATCTTTGGACTGTGGGAGGAAACCGGAGCACCCGGAGGAAACCCACGCACACACAGGGAGGACGTGCAGACTCCACACAGACAGTGACCCAGCCGGGAATCGAACCTGGGACCCTGGAGCTGTGAAGCATTGATGCTAACCACCATGCTACCGTGAGGCCCCTTGCTACCGTGAGGCCCCTATCTATATGAGACCGTGTGTCCTGGTCTATTAGAGGCTGACAGGTTGATTCCTGGGCGACAGGGGTGAGTGTGCTGATCATGCCATCCGGAGGCCACAGACGAAACTGGAAACTCTCTTCAACGACGACCGTTCTGCGACCACAGACATTATCGACTGGTGCTTCGCCATCTGGAGATGCGGTTCAGGTTTGTGGACGACTCGAAGGGCTCCACTGGACATCGTTAGAGTTTCCCGCATCGGGGTGGTATGCTGCATCCTCTACAACTTTGTGCAACAGAGTGGTGACAGGCTGGAGAAGGAGGAACACCATGCCTCATCGTCTGAGAATTATGCGGTGGAGGGCGAGGATGGACAGGACACGAGCCTTGGGCACACACAAGAGGCTGCACAATGTGCCCCCGCTCTGCAAACCACTCTGTAATTCGCCTCACTACTGCGTGCGGTCACTGGGCTGTGAGTGACAGTGGGTCTAGCCCATGGGATGGAGGATGATGACAACCCTCTCTGTGATAAGCTCCAGTGCCCCACATTGCGCAACAACGTCTGACTCTTGCCCATGGTTACACTATTCACCATCCACTTGTGTTATCCCCGCATGCGAGCCGGTCATTCTACCACACTGTCACAACGAAGACCGCCTGCGGAGTGATTAGTTGGGGCACCAGAGCAGCGACCTCTGGCGAACAGGGGACCCTCAGTCAAGCACCGGGACATGGCTGCCTGTGAGCGGGAAGGCCTCTCATCATTCTCGACCCACGCAGTCTGGCCCAGCCACTTCACATCAAGGGGTGTGACTGATAACTCATCCAGGGCTGACACCATGGATGTGCGGTGTAGGCCTGGGTTGCATGCATGTTGAACGCCATGGTTGAACCTCCGATTACACCTGCAGGCGCTTCATGGTTTCTGCCGCTCCTTCATGTCGCCCCAGGCTCTGTGACTACATCTCGCCATTACTGGCGTAAAGGGACAGCTCTTTACACAAACCAAATCCCGATACACAGCAGTTGGTCCCTGTGATTCAGCCACGCTTCGACTGTCCGCCCCCCTCCGGTTTCCCTACTTCCAACTGATGTGCCGCTGCATGTGTGTGGGAAGCAGCAGATATCCACAAGACCCTCTTCACTGTGGTGCCCAACCGAGGTGAGTGTCTCTGGGATGGTGGAGGGTACGGGACAGCTGTGACGGGAAATCTATGTACTCCCCGGACATGGACAACGGGGTGTCCCAGTCAGCCGTCCGAGGGCTCCTGTTACTGTCCGTGTCCTCAGCAATACAATTATATCAGGATAAGGGTTCTGTTCGAAGTCGGCTCATTATCAGGTGTCCAGTAACACACAATACACGACTTATGATTGGATCGCGTGTGGCAGTGGTGGGTGGGTGGGTATGGAGTTGAGATAGCTGAAGAGTGTGTTAGGCCTGTGGTGGAGAGGGGGTGGTGTTGATGACGGGCAGTAGTGAGGGTGATGGTGAGGGGATGTGCTGGTGAGTGGTGGGAGTGAAGTTGATGAGGGCAGTGGAGTTGAGGAGGTGTTGACGGTGTGGCGTGGTCATGAGGGTAGTGGTGAAATTGGTGGGAGTGGGTGGTGGTGGTGACGGTGTACTGGTGGTGAGGGTTGTTCGTGAGGGTGGTGGCGAGGGGTGGTTGTTTTGAGGGGATGGTGGTGGTGAGTGTGGCGGTGATGTTGGTGGTTAGGGCGTTGACGTAGTGAGGGGGTTATGATGGTGAGGTTTGGTGGTGAAGGTGGTTAGAGGTTGGTGTTGAGGGTATGGTTGTGATGAGGGTGTGGTTGTAGTGAGGTTGGTGGTGATGTTGTTGGTGAGGGCGTTGTGGTCATGAAGGAGTGGTGTTGGTGAGGTGTGGTAGTGAGGGTGGTGGTTAAGGGGTGGTGGTGAGGTGTTAGTGGTGGTGTGGGGTATTGAGGTATGGTAACGACACTGGTGTTGAGGGGATGGTGGTAGTGACGGTGGGGTGATTGTGGTCGTGGCAGCGTTGTGCTGGTGAGGGTGGTGTGGTGAGGTCTGATAGTGAGGGTGGAGGTTGTAGTAAGGTGGTGATGAGGTGGTGCTGGTAGTGAGGGTGCTGATGATGTTGGTGCTGAGGGGGTTGTGGTGGTGAGGTGGTGATCATGGTGACTTGTGGTATTGAGGGTGGTGGCCAGGGTGTGGTAGTAGTGAGCCGGTGGTGGTGAGGGTTTGTAGTAATTCATGTGAGAGGGGATTCGAGGGTGAGGTGGTGGTGCGCTGGTGTGTGGGTAGTGAGTCTGTTAGTTTGGGTGAGGTAGTAGTGTGGTGGTGGTGGTAAATGAGGATAGTAAGGATGTGGTGAGCGAGTTGTTGAGGACGTTGTGGCGGTGAGGAATGGTAGTAAAGGGTTGGTGAGAGCGGTGTTGAGGATATGGTGATGTTGGAGTAGTGAGTGTGTTGGTTAGGGTGAGGTATTAATGAGGTGGTGGTGGTGAGGGAAGGTAGTAAGGGGGTGGTGAGAGGCGTGTTGAGGATGTGTGGCGGTGTGTGGGGGGGGGTCGTGAGGTCGGCGATTATATAGGGAGCAGGTGGTGTCATATGTGTCATGAAGAAAGACAATTCAGCGGTGTCTCACTTGATCGCCCGACGCTGACCTAGCCCTCGGTGACTACCCTCTCTAATGGGGCACAGATGAGCTTCAGGCCCGCTGCTCTGACATGGTGAGGGGCCACATGTGGCGCCATCCGGACCTCATTCCTCACGCGCTGATTGTACGTTGTCTTATCCGGGACCGAGCAGGAGGGGGGGGGGTTCAGAAAGCGCACAGTGTTAGTCAGTGTGACACATTCAGCACAGGGTGTGCAGGGGTGATGGCCTTCGTGTCCAGGGCGCCAAGCTATGGCGGGCGGCCTGAGAGCTGGTATGTGGTGCAGGCTGCAGTGCACGAGCACTGACGGCGGGTGAGGTCCAGACAGCCTTCAGGTAGAGGGGCGGGAATACGGTTGTTGATGGACGCGGATTGGTGCCAGCATCACAATGCTGCCTATTTACTCAGGCTTCCCTAAGGAGGTTGTGCACTATTTTCTGGCACTGCTGGCCGCTCAGGATGGTGAGGCCCAGCCCTGCGTACAGGCAGGCCCGGATCTCCTCCACTGCGTCCAGCAGAGTCTCGAGCTAGGTGTCGGTGAACCTGGTGCCGCTCTCCGTGCTGTCACCTTATTTGCTGGGATGAGTGTATGTGGGGAGTGGAGTTCGCACATGCGGCTGCAGCTTGTCAGCCTCCTGAGTGTCCATGCCGATACCAGCCAATCCCGCACCATAAATGATTGGAATTTCTTGTGTTCCTCGAGGCGGCGCTGCCCAATAACAGTCCCGGAATTGCTGTGTGTCTGCCGCCCAATTCACTGTCATAGAAACTCAGCGATCCAGTCCTGGCATCAACATTTGGGGCTGCATTCCCCGGTCTTGAGGCAGAGTTCAGACGCGAACGGAGTATCGAGAACGGAGACGCGTCGTGTATCACGTTGAACAATTCGGTGCCAGCCCATCAGTGATTCCGGTGAGAGGCTAGCACCGGCGCCGCGTGAAAACCCCAGGGACGCACGGAAAACGGTTGGAAATCGTCGTGTCCCGGGCTGCACATGCGCGGAGCTGACAAGCTGCAGCTGCTTGTGTGCCTCCACACCCCCCCCCCCCCCCACCCCACATAGATCGTGTCAGAAAGATGATACCGGCCGTGCTGGACATCATAACCATCCACACGTAAACCACAGCTCAACTCCTGGCCACGACCCAACTCCCTCCAGCCCTGACAGCATCCCCCAGACCAGCGACACAGAACTCGGCCGAGTGTGGCAGCGTTGGTTAACATCCGCACGCCCTCTCTCTCTCCGCCGCCGCGACGCCAGGCTCCCAACCCCTGGCCTGCGCCATCAGGAACTCGGACCATCGGAAGCAGAAAATCGCAGGTGGGCCGCCTAATGACGTATCAACCGGTTTGCAAAGCGCGTGTTCCGATGAGGCCTATCTAGAGGTGGTGGAGCATCGCGAGCGGGCATCAGAACGGCGCATGCTGGGAGCCATTCTCTGCCAAATTGCCGTTTCAGATTTTGGCTTGGGCCAATGGAGAAACCCACTCCACATATCCTGCCCGGGCATCAACACTTCTGGTAGGATTCTCCGTCGGCAGTCCACAAAATCTGAAAAGGCAAACGTGCGGAAAATAGCTTCCGACGCCACAAACCTCGCTTCTCACTCACCACGAAATCGCCGTACTTGCGACGCAAAGGGCATGGAGTCTGAACACCATTTGAATCCCAATTGTTGGCCCACCCGCGATAAGACCCCTCCGATGGGCCGAGTTCCCGGCCGTACTTTCCAGTACTCAATTTAACAATCGTGAACCTGGCATGGCGGCTGTTCAAAGAGGGAGAGGAGGGAGCACATGGAGAGGGTCGACTGGGGGATGCTGGCCAGGACCCTGTCCAGGCTGCTTGGGGTTGTTGTGTGTGTGTGTGTGTGGGGGGGGGGGGGGGGGGGTGAGGATAGGGGGAGTTGGTGAACGGGGGAGAACAGGCCAAGTTACCCGGGCGGTGTGCACCACACCGCCACCATACCTCCCTGACACGACTCCGACTGAAACGTCCCGCCCAAACGGACGCCATCCTCTGGCAGATAACGCAAGGCAACACCCACTGCAGGCCCCATTGAGGCAATTGCGAACCAACGGCACCCTTGGCATCTGGGAGGAGCGCCAGAGCCGGAGCCCCAACCATGCCGACCACCGAATGGGAATGGGTGAGGGGATTGATGGGGAGATGTGAGCTGCAAGGCCGTATGCCACAATGCCAACACCGGGTACAATGATTTCCTGCGGCCTTATGAGCGGCAGCGTCTCAGAGGAAGTTGCAGCAGCGGAGCCGCAAAGGGTCAGTTGGCAGACGCCGAGGATGGAAAATCGACCGCCACCTACAGGCCAAGGAGCAGGAGGTGTGAAGGAGGCGCTGCATGAGGACTAATGCCCAGCGCCTATAATTGGAGGACATGCCGAACCGGCCATGCCATTGATGATGCGGCTGAGCAGGGAGACAGTGCGGCATCTCTATCAGACAATGACGCACCTGGCACCGCGGGATATGGGGGAGAACACCCGGTCCCACACCTGGAACCGCATGGTTATGGGGGAGAACACCCGGTCCCACACCTGGCACCGTATGGTTATGGGGGAGAGCACCCGCTCACAAACCTGACACCGCACTGTTATGGCGGAGAGCACCCGCTCACAAACCTGGCACCGCGGGTGTATGGGGAGGACACCAGATCCCACACCTCGAACCGCGGGGGTATGGGGAGGACAACCGCTCCCACACCTGGCACCGCGTTCCTTTGGGGAGGGCACCCGCTCCTGCTGCCCATCAAGGTGACCGTCGTACTCAACATATGCGCGGTGCAGCCCTTCCTGGCGGCGAGTGGGGACCTGTCAGGGATGTCCCGGGTCCAGGGGATGATCGATGGGATACATGACGCCCTACAGGAACCTGCGGAAAAAAGGCCGCTGTCCACTTACCAAAAGGGATTTCACTCAATGAACAACCAGCTGGTCTGTGACCATCATCTTCCCGGATGGTGTGCACGATGCCTTCATCCTGGTCACTTTGCGATCCCTGTCTCCAGTGTGACAAGGGTTGCCCACTGCCAGCCATGAAGCGATCAGGAGTGTGACCGAACGGTGCGTTCTTCTCCCGATAAGACATTCAAGGTGCCTGGGGCGTTCTCGAGGGTCCATTCAGTATGACGCTGAGAACGTCGACCACATTGTGGGCATTCGTCACAACATCACACAGCAGAGGGTCGCCCTTCAGGATGAAGATAAAAAACACCTGACGAGGAGAATGCCGAGGGGGGCGAGGAACACCAGCATATGGGGCCCGCAGGAAAGCACGGGAGGCCGCTCAACGTGTGGGCCGGTGAGAACGTGCACGGGGGGCTCTGATCGCCTCCAGGTTCACCAACGAGAAAAAAGAACAAAAAGTGCAGCACAGGAACAGGCCCTTCGGCCCTCCCAGCCTGTGCAGATCCAGATCATTTATCTAAACCTGTCTCCTATATTCCAAGGTCTGCTTCCCTCTATTCCTGTCCGTTCATATAACTGTCTAGATGCCACTTAAATGATGCTATCGTGCCGGCCTCTACCACCTCCGCTGGTAAAGCATTCCAGGCACCCACCACCCTCTGCGTAAAAAACATTCCACGCACATCTACCTTAAACTTTCCCCCTCTCACCTTGAAATCGTGACCCCTTGGGTCATACGTCCATACGTCTCATAATTCTGTATACCTCAATCAGGTCCCCCCTCACCTCTGTCTTTCCAACGAAAACAATCATAATCTGCTCAACCTTTCTTCATTGATGGGAATATTATTATTATTAATATTCATGGGAATAGAGCATGTGGGCTGGTCAGGGGCATTGATACCATCCAACTCCCTCACTCCACTACACGGCCAGGCCCCCGACTGTAATCCCCTCCGTGATACATACCAGCCGAACTATCGGATGGAGGTGCTGGGTTCGCTGACTCCTCCATAACGTAGCACTTTCAACCCTCCACATGGATGATCCCTGCATGCAAGCTGGCAATTCAGCAGACGGTCCCATCGACACCCTTGGGTGGCGGTGGTGGGACGGTCGGGGGGCGTGGGAAGGAGGGTGAAGAGCACCGGCTACCACAGGTCCTGCTCCATTCCCCTCACCCCCGGTCAACCCAGACGAGCCCACATCCACGCCCGTCAAACAGAGCACCTCGACATTTTGTAACGGTGATAACAGGTGTTACGAGAGAACAAACTGTAACAGTTCCCTGCCCTATCCACTGTGGTGAAACTGTCTCCTGCACCTGTGCCAATGTAACTGGTAACTATCTTTCTGGTCTGAAGGGCTCTAACGCTACGTCGAGGTGGTCCCCAGCCGGTGGAGTAGGAGTGGAAACGGCCAGCTGTGACTCCAGCTCAGCGAAGAGAGCCCACGTTGGCATGCGTCTCCTGGGGTGACCGGGCCTGAATTGTTCCGGCCGCTGCTCGTTTGTCACAGGTGGCGTGGTGCCGCCCTGTTATTCTCCCTGCCCACAAGATGCACCAGGGGCAGAGGGGGAGACAGAAATGCTGTGTTATTCCGGGAGCTCCCCTGCAGGAGTAACCAGCATTGGCCAAATCATCACCTCCTCCGGACACTGCATGGGACAGGTGTGCGAGCGGAGACAACCCTGCGGTCCCCGCACCACATGCCCCTGCCCGTCCTGGAGGCTCGCCCTGTTCTCCACCAGAGTCTGCATGCTCGTAGCTACTTCACAGAGGGTGAGGTCCATCGGTGTCTGGGAATGTGCCACATCATGCTGTTAGTGTGCCACCAACTTCTGGGTCTTTGACACATCAGCTAGTGGCTGGGCCACGTCCCTCTGGGACTGGTATACCTTCCTCTGGGGCTGGTTCACGCCGGCCAGCTCCTGGACAATGTCGATGCTGTGCTAGGCCATGGCCTACTGTGACTGGGCCCGTTTGTGGAACGCCGCTGCAATGTCCATTACCGATTCCAGTTGGTGGTGCTGGAGGCGATCAGATCATCGAGTGCAATTTTACACTTGTGCACAGATTGTGCGGCCTTTCATTCCTGCCTGGGGCCCGTGCTCTAGCACATGGCTGCCTGTGAGTCGGCAACTGTCCTTGGACTGGGCCAGCGACTGCACAAATTGCGCCGGCCTTGGACTTTCGGATCCATACCTGTGTACCTTGCCCAAATGACTCCACCGCAGACGCCACCCGTGCCGTTTCAGCCTGGGTGAGATGCATGGCCGGCAACCTTCTGCTCCTGCAGGTGGTTGGACTCCTCCACCTGCGTCTGCAGGTGCTGGACGCTCTCCAAAATCCCCTCATGTAGTCCCTGGCAATTGACTGCATTGGCATTGTTGTTGCTATTGGATGTTCTAGATGCCTGGGGACCGTCTCGGCGGCAGCACGGTTTCTGTGTAATACTGCCCTCCGACCGTCCTGCCCCCGGCAGCTCCGACATTTGAGAAGGGACTCCCGTGTGCGGATTAGTTGCCTGCTTAAGGGTATTCATTTTAACGAGCTGCTTGACTATATTCCATGAGAATAGTCGCTTGGCAAAACATGATGGATATTCAGCCTTATTTTCTCAAAGAGTTATGTTTGCAATAGTCAGAATGTTCTCCAATGGAAACATTGTCCAACTGCAAATTGTTTTGCTGACAACGTGATTTTTGGTTGCTTCGACCAGAGACGGCTCATTTCATAAAGTTTATTTTTAAAACATGGCTCCCCTGCTTGTTTTTTGTCCCTCTATCTAGTCTGAAGCCATTCCTTTGTCCCAGATGCTGTTTACAGTATGTTTAAATATGTACTTTTAGCTCTGAACGGGAGGGCATTTTGGAATGACTTGAATCCATCCAGCCCTCCATTAATTCATGCTTAATTAAAAATATATTTGGCAAGAATTCGAAGTACTGACTTATAGTGCTGTATTCTCCGTTGGTGGGATATTACGCATCACCAGCACACCACTCACGCCCACCGGTTTCCCGACGGCGTTGGGGCACCGATTGAACAGCTGTGCGACCAGAGAATACCGCTGCCGGCGGAGGTATACAGCGCCGATAAACGTGGCTGGCGGGATGGAGAATCCCACCCAAGTTTTGTTGAGATTGTCCTGAGGGTCAACACAATTTAAACTGCTATGATTCCACATAAAAGTTAGCATTAAATTATTTGTCAGTCCAAGAGTCAAAGTAACTTACTTTTCTTCAGTACACCCAATAATTGAAGTGAATATGTAAAAACCATCTGTTAAAATTGTGTAGAATATTTTAAATTATGATTAGCAGCACCAGAGACTCAATATTAAATATCTTTAAACTGGTGAAATGATGACGGACTTAGTGCTGTTTAACTTGAATTGTTCAATGATTACCTACAAAACATTAGTCTTCTGTTAACAGTGCTCATCCAAAGAATCAGAGTGAACTTGAATTTATTGTTTGGTGGAAGAAAACATTATCCCATTCATTCATTACGTGGTTGATTGAAATCAGTGAACAGCTCGTTATGTGAAAGCCCAACAAACATTACACAGCCAATTATTATTTGCGGAACATCGATAGTGAATATCAAATTAGTTTTCAGTCCATTAATCACAGCAAATAAGTAAAATTTTTTCATTTCATCTTTCACTGTAATCACCAAAATACTGTTCATTCCAATAATCACAGGCGAATTCTAATTATTGTTCAGACTATAATCAAATTAAGATTGTTATTCATTGGAATAGAGACTGCAATTCCTGACCATACAAAAATAACAACATCAATTAAAAATTAATTTGTACGGCTCAACATCACAATCAATGGGATTCTCTCTCTCTGGATCCTCCAATTCGGCGGCAGCGCGCATGTCCGCGCGTTTCCCGACAGCGTGGTGTGGACAAAATGGGAAACATAATTGACCGGTTGCAGGAAAGGAGAATTCCGTTGAGGTGAGGGTGCACAGCGCCAGATAATAGGGCTGATGGCACGGAGAACCGGATACTTGACATTAAAACGATGATCATTTTCCAAGAGAATTATCATGGCAGAACACTTTTCGGGGCTGGTTTAGCACAGTGGGCTAAATAGCTGACTTGCATTGCAGAAAAGTGCTGCATCGCGTGTTCAATTCCCGTTCCGGCCGTCCCGAACAGGCGCCAGAATGTGGCGACTAGGGGCTTTTCACAGTATCTTAATTGAAGCCTACTCGTGATAATCAGTGATTTTCATTTCATTTTTCATTTCATTTGAAGCCTACTTGTGACAATAAGCGATTTTCATTCATTTGGGACATAAGTGATTATTTTTATTATTATTATTTTCAATCCATTGATCGGTAACCACATTTATGTATATTTTAACTTCCTAAAACAATATGCCTTTGGAAATATTTTACATGTCTATTATACCTGAAATCATATCTCAGGTTTTAATTCCATTAACCATTATTGTGCCATGGTCGAACCGTGTGAGGCTTACCCTCTGCCTATTTCTACCAAAGAAAACTGAACAATTCCAATGATGGAACTCAGGGTGACATATATTACACCACCATGTTTTGCACAACATTGATAGTAAGCATCAAATTCGTTTTTCATCCAATGGACACAGTCAATAACGAGGAACATTTAGTTACAAATTTGAATGTGACTGTCAAAGCATTGTTTATTCCGATAATCGTAGGCGTTTTCTAAATGTTGTTCAGAAAATAAGCATAATAAGATTTTTCTTTCAAAGAGGGAAATGAAATGAAAATCGCTTATTGTCACGAGTAGACTTCAATTAAGTTACTGTGAAAAGCCCCTAGTCGCCACATTCCGGCGCGGTACGGGAAACGAACCGTGCTGCTGGCTTGCTTGGTCTGCTTTAAAAGCCAGCGGTTTAAGCTTGTGAGCTAAACCAGCCCCTGTCTGCTTTAAAAGCCAGCGGTTTAACCTTGTGAGCTAAACCAGCCCCTGTCTGCTTTAAAAGCCAGCGGTTTAGCCTTGTGAGCTAAACCAGCCCCTGTCTATAATGAGTGTATATAATTCCTGACCTTATTCCTGACCTTCCTGACCTAGGGGCTTTTCACAGTAACTTCATTGAAGGATACTCGTGACAATAAGCGATTTTCATTTCATTATAATAATAACACAATATATTGGACATGCACGTTTCGGCTCACAATTAACTAAACTGTGATTATTTTTCAATCGAATCATCATGACATGAACATGATTATTTTCAGTTCAATTCTTGCTGAATATTTATAGAACATATAACACTACAGTGCAGAATGGGCCCTTCAGCCCTCGATGTTGCGCCGATCTGTGAAACCATCTGAAGCCTATCTGACCTACACTATTCCATTTTCATACATATGTCTATCCAGTGACCACTTAAATGCCCTTAAAGTTGGCTTGTCTACTACTGTTGCAGGCAGGGCGTTCCACACCCCTACTACTCTCTGAGTAAATAAACTGACACTGACATCAGTCCTATATCTATCACCCCTCAATTTAAAGCTATGCCCCTCGTGGTGGTCATCACCATCCGAGGAAAAAGACGCTCACTGTCCACCCTACCTAACCCTCTGACTATCTTATGTCTCTATTAAGTCACCTCTCAGCCTTCTCCTCTCTAACGAAAACAACCTCAAGTCCCTGAGCCTTTCCTCGTAAGACCTTCCCTCCATACCAGGCAACATCCTAGTAAATCGCCTCTGAACCCTTTCCAAAGCTTCCACATCCTTCCTATAATGTGGTGATCAGAACTACTCGCAGTACTCCAGGTGCGGCCGCACCAGAGTTATGTACAGCTGCAGCATGACCTTGTGGCTCCGAAACTCAATCCCCCTGCTGATAAAGGCCAGCACACCATATGCCTTCTTAACAGCCCTATTTACCTGGGTGGAAACTTTCAGGGATTTATTACCTGGATGCCGAGATCTCTCTGTTCATCTACACTACCAAGAATCTTGCCATTAGCCCAGTACTCTGCATTCCTGTTACTCCTTCCAAAGTGAACCACCTCACACTTTTCCGCATTAAACTCCATCTGCCACCTCTCAGCCCAGCTCTGCAGCTTATCTATGTCCCTCTGTATCCTATAACATCCTTCAGCACTATCCACAACTCCACCGACTTTTCACTTTATACTTATACTTTTCACATATGTATTTAGAAATGTCTATGAATACCAGCAATTATTTTTCACGTTTTAAATCCATTAATTACTAGAAATATCGTTGCTATGTGGCGGAATATCATGTGATCTCTCTACCTTTTTGTACTGAATACGTCTTGGGATGTTGTGACTGATGGCAATGTGATGTGACTGCTCTGAATGGGATGTAGTCATTTTGTGGTGTGCAGTGACTTATGGGTGTGCAGTGACTTCGGGGTGCGTCGTGACTGATGGGTATGAAGTGACAGAGTGGGGTGTAGTGACAGAGTGGGGTGTAGTGACAGAGTGGGATTGTAGTGACAGTGTGTGGTGCAGTGACAGAGTGGGTTGTAGTGACAGAGTGGGGTGTAGTGACAGAGTGGGGTTGCAGTGACAGAGTGGGGTTCTAGTGACCGAGTGGCGTTTTGGAGTGACCGAGTGGGTTTGTAGTGACTGAGTGGAGTTGTAGTGACCGAGTGGTGTTGTAGTACCAAGTGGGGTTGTAGTGATCGAGTGGGATTTTAGTGACCGAGTGTGGTTCTCGTGACAGAGTGGGCTTGTAGTGACAGTGTGGGTTTGGTGTGACAGAGTGGGTTTGTAGTGGCAGAGTGGGTTTGTAGTGATTGAGTGGGTTTGCAGTGACTGAGTGGGTTTGCAGTAACCGAGTGGATTTGTAGTGTCTGAGTGGAGTTGTAGTGACCGAGTGGTGTAGTAGTGACAGAGTGGGTTTGTAGTGACAGAGTGGGTCTGTAGTGACAGAGTGGGTTTGTAGTGGCAGAGTGAGTTTGTAGTGATTGAGTGGGTTTGCAGTGACTGAGTGGGTTTGCAGTGACTGAGTGGGTTTGTAGTGACTGAGTGTGTTTATAGTGACTGAGGGTGCTTAGTGTCTGGGTGGTGTCGTAACAGAGAGGTGTGTATTGACAGTGTCGTGTCTAGTGACTGAGGGGTGTGAAATAACAATGTTGTGTCTAGGAACTGAGGGGTGTGTAATGACAGAGTGTTGTGTCGTGACAAATGTGTGTGCATTGTCTGATAGGTCTGTAGTGACTAAGGTGTGCGCAGTGTCTGATAGGTCTGTTGTGATTAAGGTCTGTGCAGTGTCTGATAGGTCTGATAGGTCTGGAATGACTTAGGTGGGCAGTGTCCGAGTGGCGTGTAGTGATTGAAGAGTGTGTAGAGACGAAGTGGTGTGTAGTGGCTGAGTGGTGTGTCGTGACGAAAGTGTGTGGCGTGGTTGGAGTGTGCAGTGACAGGCCGTGCAGTGGCTGAGGGCTGTGTAGTAGCTGATTGCTGTGTAGTGATAAGGGCTGCGTAGTGTATCAGGGCTGTAGTAAGTGGTGTAGAGTGGTTGAGCAGTGAGTAGTAACTGAGTGATGTGTTGTAACCGGGGGCAATGGTTAGATCCTCTCTTGTAGATGATCATTGCCTGCCACTTGTGTGGTTTGACTGTGACTTGCGATGATGAATTAGTAAGGTCAAAAGCGACATGTGTCCCTGATAATAGACTTTGCCTTAAAGTAAGACGCCCTACAATATAGTAATTTGAACAGCGACCCCCCTTCACTGTGTGTGTGTCATGCTCCGAAGAATAAATATCACCATATAAGAGGTTCACGACTCTTGGAGCATTCGTGACTAGGAAGGACAGAAATTGATGCGAGCTGCTCTGCGAGCCCGTGACCAACGGCATGGGATAAGTTTCGGCGATATCTGCATATTAAGGAGAGGCAAAGAGATTTCATCAGCGGAACCTCGAGCAACAACAGTGCAGAATGCAGAAACTTCAAGCTCTGAGCTTGACGAAGTTCGATCCCTCCTTCACCCCGACCAGTGCGAGTGGGTACTGACGCCTCAACAGGTCCCTTTTGCGAAGTATTAGCAATTAAAATCTATGCTTGTCAACTTATTGCATTCGATTCACAAGGGATTAGAAGCATTTATATGCTTGAGAGAATCAGTCTTGTGATAGTTGGTGTTGAAGGTTATTTTATATTTTCCTAATGAAGATGAGATTTGATATAAAATTTAAAAAATTCCCTCATTCTCAAACACGCTTCGTCGGCCTTGCCTGAGGTGTAGTGTTCCTCCGGTTAATTCAACAGCAGTCTGCCTTGACCCCCATCAATACGGGAAGCAGCGGTGCTCATCTGGGACTATGGCGAATACTTCACAAAGTCCCAGCGTCTGTCGATTTGCGGGACCAATGATTCCTGTGAACAACCAGAAAAGTGGGGGCGAATCTTCGAAACTCGCTGTCCATTTTGTCCCCGCGAATGAGTTTGTTCGAGAGAGTGGGCGACGTGTTTCTAGGCTTTATGGCAACCGAGGGGGTACGGGGGTGGGGTGGGGGGGGGGGGAGCGAGGGTTGGCCACGAGCCGTCAGTAACGAGTCGGACTCACAAGCGGAAAAACGTCCGACCTCCTCGTTATTTCACGTCTTGCCTCACCTGTGTTCTTTTATTTACCATTCAGCCACATTGGACCACTCTACGTGATTTAACTCTTCTACCTCTAGTTCCCTAGTTATATTCGCTGTGGACAACGGGTCGGCGTCAGAAGATAGGGTGGAATCGACGGACGCCGCACTTCGGAATGGGATGAATGTGATGACTGGATGACGTTTGGAAAATTGGGTTACAAAAGTCGCACTTTTTAATGGTTAAGAGCCTAGGGATTGGAGTGCATCCAAGTGCAATGGTCCTGTTTTTTGTTGGAAAAGATAATTCTGTTTTGCCGGCATGGCACAGTAAGGCAGAGGATTAAGCGGGGGATTTGATGAAAGTCTTACCTCAAATGGGGGGAGGTAGGCCACTCGTTGCTTGAAAGGGTGGTGGAGGTGGGGGAAGTTGGGGAACTCTCACAACAATTAAGAAGCATTTGGATGGGCACTCGAGGCATCGGAGCAGACAAGGCTTGCTGAGAGCTGGAACATTAGATTAGAAAATATGGCTGACACTGACACTATGGGCTGATGGATCTCCTTTTGTTCTGTAAAACTTCCTGTCTTTAAATGCACGTAATATAGTCCCAAGATGCCAGTGGTGATGTATTCGCCAGAGGAATTTGTGGAAACCATTAATGTCAGGGGGGCGGCACCGTCTGCGCTGTGTTTGATGAGTTGTTTGTTCTCGTTCCCAGTCTCAACGCCGGAGCCGGAGATCCTGAAACTCCGACTGGTGAACCGCAGCCATCCCTGTGCCGGAAGGGGAGAGATCCTCCACAACGCCACCTGGGGCACCATCTACGACGATAACTGATACGTCGCCGACGCGATAGTGATCTGTTGCCAGATGGATTGCGGCTTCGCCGAGATGGCACATAACAGCGCCACCTTCGGCCTGGGCACCGAGGAGATCTGGCTCGACGACGTCAAGTGCTACGGCAACTCTCTGCAGGAGTGCGTTGTCAAGCCCATCTGTGAGCGCAACTGTCGCCATAGCAAGGATGCCGGGGTGGTCTGTAACCGAGGCCAGTGCTGTTCATCCGTCCGTCTGAATCTCTATCTGTCTGTCTCTCTGTCTGTCTGTCCCTGTCTGTGAATGTATCTGTGTGTCTGTGTGTCTGTCTGTGTGTCTGTCTCTCTGTCTGTCCCTCTGTCTGTGTCTCTGTCCCTATTTGTGTCCTCCTGTCTCTACGTGTATATGTCTGTCTCTCTGTCTGTCTGTCTCCCTGCTCTATCTGCTCTGTCTGTGTGTCTCTTTTTCTGTCTCTGTCTCTCTGTTCGTCTGAACGTCTCATCTGCCTGTTCTGTCTGCTCTGTCTGTTTTTGTCTCTGCCTGAGTATCTGGCTCTCTGTCAGTCTGTCTGTCTCTCTGCAGGCTGTGTGTCTGTCTGTATGTATCTCTGTCTGTCTCTGTTTGTCTCTCTCTCAGTATGTGTCTGTCTGTCACTCTGTCTATATATCTATATATCTGTCTATCTACGTCTATATCTATATCTATCTGTCTCTATATCTATATATATATATATATATAAATCTCTATGTATATTTCTCACCTATCTATCTCTATATCTATCTATATCTATATGTATTTTCTCTGCCTCTCTATATACCTATCGCTATCTCTATCTATCTGTCTCTATCCGTGTCGACCTATTTATTTCTCCCCATTTATCTATCTATATCTGTCTTTCTCAATATCTATATATCTACCTGAATATCTATGTCTATCTCTCTCTCTATATATATATATATCAACACATCTCTATACATCTATCTATTTATCTCCATTATCTATATCTATCGATCTCTACGTCTGTCTGTCTAGTCTGTCTGTCTAGTCTGTCTGTCTGCTCTGTCTGTATGCCTGTCAATTTATCCATCTCTCTGTCTACCATCTATTTATTTATCTATCTCTCTATCAATAACTAACATCATCTTTCTCTATCTATGTCTATCTTTCTATCTCTATCTATCTATGTCTGTATCTATCCATGTCTATATCTATATCTATATATATCCATATCTATCTATCTCCATATCTATATTTGTCTTTCGCTATATCTACATCTATCTATCTCCATATCTATATCTATCTACCTCTATATCTGTCTATCTACCTATCTATCTATATCAATCTCTATCTATATTTGTCTATATATCCATCTATCTGTCTATCTACGTCTATATATATCTATATGTCTCTATACCTATATCTATAAATATATATCTATATCTATCTATCTCTATGTCTATATCTATCTATCTCTATATGTCTTTTCTATATCTCTGTATATATATATCTATATCTATCGCTATCTATCTGTCTCTATCTATTTATACCTATCTATGTCTACCTATCTAGCTATCTATATCTATCCCTATATCTATATATCTATCTGAATAGCTATGTCTATCACTACATCTATATCATCCCCTCTCTATACCTATATCTATCTATCTCCATTATCTATATCTATCTATCTATCTCAATATATGTCTGTCTAGGTCTGTATCTATCCAGCCATCTCTATGTCTCTTTTTATCTATCTCTATATCTATATCTATCTCTATCGATGTCTATCTATGTCTTTCTATTTAAATCTACCTATCTATGTATATATCTACATCGATCTATATCTTTATCTCTGTCTATCTATCTCTATGTATATCTATCTATCTCTATATCCCTATCTATCTAGCTCCATATCTCGAATCTATTTGTATATATATTTCTATCTCTATATCTAAACCTAAATATCTATATCTATATCTATGTATCTCTATATCCACATGCATCTATTTCTATATCGATATATCCATATCTCTATCTATATCTGTCAATATCTATCTCTATCTACCTCTCTCGACCTCCTATTTATATCTATAACAAGATAATGGTATACTAACCAGTGGTACACAGCAAGTTGTCAATAATTCAGTACTCAGTCCACTCTTTATTTTCTCTTTCAGAGCAACCGCCCAAACCTGGGAATTATCTCAGACGCGTATGCGACATTTCTGTGAAGGGAGAGATTATCTTTATCAAATGCAATGCCTTTGGTTACCACAATGCAGCTGCGTTCTATTTGCACACGGATGATGAGGTGAATCACTTCGCCTCGAAGCCCTGCTCTGCCAATGGGAAGTTCGTGACTTTCCGTTTCCCCGAAGTCAACGGGAGGAACGAGGGGAACTACAGCTGGAGCTACGAGGTGCAGGTTTCGGGAAGGACTTACAACTCCCCCAGGAGTGAGATGGTCGCTATGATCAAGCAAGGTGCGTTTCAAGGAAATCGTGGCGCGCCGTATCCCGGTATTCCGTCTGATCGCGGTCCCCCTTCCCACCTTGCTCAGGTTGCGCCGGCTCGTTTCACCTTGTTCGCATCCAAGTTTGGACTCCAAACGCCCACTTCAGAAACTACCGTCCCGCCGTCCTGCCTCTTGAAGTCTCAGGAATCTGAATTACGCAGCTATTTTCCCTTAATATTTTTACAATCTGAAGCGTTCTGGCCGGCGGCCGCCTCACACCGCCGGGGTCCAGAGTGCGATTCCTGACCTCGGATGACTGACTGCTTGGACTTCCTCCGGCTGCTCCGTTAGCCCCCCCCCCCCTCTCCCCAAAGTTCAAAGATATTGCAGGCATCCTGCAATGAAGTGATTTGAATTGCGATTCCCTTCACCGTGTGAGTGTCTCGCTCCGAAGAAGAAATAACACCCACTGAGAGGTTCACGACCCTTTGAGCATTCGTGACCAGGAAGGAGAGCGATTGATTACCGCTGCCCTACGAGCACATGACCAGAGGCATCGGACCAGTGTGGGCGAGATCCGCATGCGAAGGGTAGGAAAAGAGATTTCATCAGCCGAACTTCGAGGAACAAGCGCAGAATGAAGAAACCTGAAGTTCTGAGTGTGACGACGTCCGACCGCTTCTTACCCCCGAAAAGCGTGAGTGGGTACTGACGCCCCAACATGTCCACTTTCAAAGTATTTCCAATTGAAATCTATGCTTGTTAACTTATAGCAGTATATTTACAGGGGATTAGAAGCATTTACATGCTTGAGAGAACCAATCTTGTGACAGTCACAGTGTTGAAGGTTATTTTATATTTTCCGAATGAAGATGCGATTTGATATAAAATTAAAGAACAAAGAGAACTTCTCAAGTTCTCAAATTCGCACCGCCTCACCTGAGATGTGGTGATCCTTCGGTTAAATGACCCCCAGTCAGCCATCCCCCCAATCAAAGAGAGAAGCTGTCCGTGGTCATCTGGGACTCTGGCGACTTTACTTACGAAGTCCCAGCATCTGTCGATTGGCGGGAGCAATGATCCCTGTCAAGAACCAGGAAAGTGGGGGCGAATCTTCAAATCCAGTTCTCCATGTTGTCCCCGCGACTGAGTTGATTCGAGAATGAGCGACGGATTGCTAGGCTTGAATTGAACCGAACTGGTGCGGGTGGAGAGCGAAGGAGCGCGTCGCGCCGTGGATCGGCCACGAGCCGTCAGTAACGAGTCGGGCTCACAAGCTGCCAAACGGCCGATATCCTCGCTATTTCACGACTTGTTTCACCCATTGTTGTTTTATTTACCACTCAGCCACGTTGACCACCCTATGTGTTTTAATTCTTCAATCTTTGTCCCGTAGTTTCATTCGCTGCGGAAAACGTATCGGCGTTAGAAGGTAGGAAGAAATAGACGGACGCTGTGCTTCGGGATGGGACGAGTGTAATGACTGGAAGACTTTGGGAAAGATGGGTTCCAAATGTCGGGCAATTTTAAAGGTTTATGATACTAGGGATTGGAGGACGTTTGAGTGCACTGGTCATGTTTTTTTGTTGAAAAACATTATTCTGTTTTGCCGGCATGGCATAGGTTGAAGTTAAGTCAGAGGATATAGAGGGGGGTTTAAGGAAAGTCTTACCTCAAATGGCTGGGGGGGGGGGGGGGGGGGGGGAGATTGGCAATGGCTGATTGAAAGTTTGTTGGTGGTGGGGGAGGTGGGGATCTCTCACAGCAATTAAGGAGCGTTTGGACGGGCACTCGTTACGCTGTCGCAGACAAGGGTTCCCGAGGACTGGAAACTGAGATTAGGAAACGTGGCTGACACTGACACTATGGGCTGAAGGGTCTCCTCCTGTTCTGTAAAACTTTCTGTCTTTAAATGCACGCAAGATAGTTCCAAGATGCCTGTTGTCAGGTATTTTTTGATAAGTTCTTTGTTCCCGTTGCCAGTCGCGAAGCCGGTGATGGAGATCCTGAAGCTCCGGCTTCTGAACGCGCGGCATCCCTGAGCCGGAAGGGTGGAGATCCTCCACAATGAAACCCAGGAGACCATCTGCAACGATAACTGGGACGTGGCCGACGCGGTGTTGGTCTGCCGCCAGTTGGACTGCGGCTTCGCCGAAATGGCGCACAGCAGCGCCACCTTCGGCCTGGGTACCGAGGAGATCTGGCTCGACGAATTCGAAGTGCCAGGGCACCGAGGCATCTGTGAATGAGTGCGTCCTCAAGCCCATCGTTCAGCACAACTGCCACCACAGCGGACATGCTGGGGTGGTCTGTAACCGAGGTCAGTGCTGTCGGTCCATCCGTCTGTCTGTCTGTCTCCCTGACTGTCTCTATGTCCGTCTGTGTATCTATCAATCTCTCTATCTGTCTCTGTCTCTCAATGTGTCCCTCTGTCTGGTGATTTCAGATGAGATGAAAACCTCAGTTGGCCTATGGTAGATAAAAGGGTCCTAGTTCCTCGTTAATATAGTGGTTAGTACCCCGCCTGTCAAGCTGGGTTCAATTCCAGGGGTTCAATTCCCCGACGGGGAGATTATACCTCTGCAGATAAAGAACGAGAATCCTTTTGAAAACTGGCACATCGCTGCCAAATGCGCGAAGGCACATCGCCCAAGTGATGCACTCAACGATGCAGACTTGACAGTTGTCTTCCTCAACGCCAAACACTAATATTTTTCAGAACCCTCGTCGGTCAGCGAACAGGACACATATCGTCTTAATTTGCCCCATTTGCCCCTGAAAATTCTAAGCGCTGCTTTCAACGTGCCCCATTCTCCGCACACGATATGCGTTCACAAAAACGAGACCATTCAAACACATGTCTCAAACGGTCCCCTCAGCGAACTCGTGAATAATAAGAGAATCAGGCAGAATCGGACAGTGACTCACGGCTACTGGTTAGGAACAGAATCGCCGATGCAGGTCACCGGCATCCTTCCGTGTTCAACAACGGTCTTCGACCGGCTTGAAAATGCAAAAACTGCACCCAAAATTGTAATAATTTGACGGTGCTTCCTGAATTTCTCTTTTATTCATTTTTGATTTACTCCTCTATCCATTGGACGGTAACGAGAAATGAAATCTGCCTCACAGTTATTGTTGCTCCATGCAGACACCGTTCAGCAGAGACTGCCCTGATCCCCTACTTCTGAAACTAATGTACACACCGTCGACGCGAGTCGTGATTTTGGAACGTGACTATTCCACTTCTCTTTACATGTGGTCTTTACATATAATTTGCAATGCAGAAGGAGGCCATTCGGCCCATGGAGTCTGCTCAGGCTCCTGGAAAGAGCACCCTACCCAAGGTTAACACCTCCACCCTATCCCCATAACCCAGTAACCCCACCCAACACTAAGGGCAATTTTGGACAGTAAGGGCGATTTTGGACACTAGGGGCAATTTATCATGGCCGAACCACCTAACGTGCACATCTTTGGACTGCGGAGGGAAACCGGAACACAAGGAGTAATCCCACGCACCCACGGGGAGTATGTGCAAAAGTCTGATTAATAATGTTGGTTGCTGACCAAATAAATAGCGGCCCTGCTTAGGTAACTGGTTAATTGATTTTTTTTTCTTTAAATTGATCAAAAATAGCTTCGGATGGAATTTGTGCTGCATCTTAAGCCTCTGGAACAGATCGCCTGAATATCCCTGTGAAAAGATGGCAATTGAGCCATGAGCCGTTTACAGATGTCGGGTCTGAAGTGAACAACCGCCTCAATATTTATAGCTCAACACACGCGAAAGAGTATGGGTGATTCTGCATTCTGTCTTCCAAGGTTAGCCTGGGAGGATCTTCAAATACACGCAGTATTAGGTTGCCACGGTAATTACTGATTTCAGAGACAAAGCGACGAACTGCAGGAAATCGGGTGATTTCAGAGAAGAAGAAAACTTCACTTGGCCAAAGAGAACCCACCACAGCTCATTTCCTCGTTAGTATAGTGGTTAGTAACCGCCTGTCCCGCGGGACACCGCGGCTCAATTCCCCGACGGGGATTTTGTACCTCTGGTGAAAAAGGACGAGAAGCCTTTTGAAAACTGACACATCGGCTGCCAAATGTGCCGAGGCACATCGTCCAAGAGATGCACTCAACGTTGCGGACTTGACACTGGTCTTCCTAAACGCCAAACACTAATGTTTTTCTGCACCCTCGTCGGTCAGCGACCAGGACACATATCGTCTTCATTCCCCCCATTTTCTCCTGCAAATTCTAAATGCTGCTTTCAACGTGCGCTATTTTCCGCACACGATATGAGTTTACAAAAACGTAATGATTCAAACATTAGAGCAGAGGGATCTCGGTGTCCATGTACATTGATCCTTGAAAGTTGCCACCCAGGTTGATAGGGTTGTGAAGAAGGCCTATAGTGTGATGACCTTTATTGGTAGAGGGATTGAGTTCCGGAGCCATGAGGTCATGTTGCAGTTGTACAGAACTCTAGTACGGCCGCATTTGGAGTATTGCGTACAGATCTGGTCGCCTCATTACAGGAAGGATGTGGAAGCTTTGGAACGGGTACAGAGGAGATTTACCAGGATGTTGCCTGGTATGGAGGGAAAATCTTATGAGGAATGGCTGCTGGACTTGAGGTTGTTTTCGTTAGAGAGAAGAAGGTTAAGTGGTGACCTAATAGAGGCATACAAAATTATCAGAGGGTTAGATAGGGTGAACAGCGAGAGCCTTCTCCCGCGGATGGAGGTGGCCAGCACGAGGGGACATACCCTTAAATTGAGGGGTAATAGATATAGGACAGAGGTCAGAGGTGAGTTTTTTACGCAAAGAGTGGTGAGGCCGTGGAATTCCCCACCTGCAACAGGAATGAACTCGCCAACATTGAGGGCATTTAAAAGTTTATTGGATAAGCATATGGATGATAAGGGCATAGTGTAGGTTAGATGGCCTTTAGTTTTTTTCCCGTCGGTGCAGCATCGAGGGCCGAAGGGCCTGTACTGCGCTGTATCGTTCTATGTTCTATATCTCCAACGGTCACCTCAGCCAACTCGTGAATAATAAGACAATCAAGCAGAATCGGACAGTGACTCACGGCAACTGGTTAGGAACAGAATCGCCGATGCAGGTCACCTGCATCCTGCCGTGTTCAGCAACGGTCCGCCTGAAAATGCAAAAGCTGCACGCAAAATTGTAATAATTCGACGATGCTTCTGTGCTTCCTGAATTTCTATTTTATTCATCTTTGATTCGCTCCTCTATCCATTAGACGGAAGTAGCTAGAAATGAAATCTACCTCACAGTGTACTGAACGTCATTGTTGCTCCATGCGGACTCCGTTGCGCAGAGACTGTCGCTGATCCCACACTTCTGAAACTAATGTGCCCACCGTCGACGCGAGACGTGATTTTGGAACGTGGCTATTCTACCTCTCTTTATACTGTGTTCTGTTGGTGACCAAGGCAGTTTAATTCATTGTGTTCTCTTGGAAAAACAAAGATATGAAGCCCCGATTTGCACCAAAGTCTGATTAATAATGTTCGATGCTGACGAAGTAATAGCGGCCCTGCTTAGATAACGGGTTAGTTGAAAGCTTTTTTCTTTAAATGGATGCAAAAATAATTTCGGATTGGAATTTGTTCTGCATCTTCAGCCTCTGGAACAGATCTCCCGAATATCCCTGTGAGAAGATGGCAGTTGAGCCATGAGCCGGTTTGCAGGTGTCAGTGTCTGAAGTGAACTTCCGCCTCAATATTTATAGCTCAACACACGCGTGTTGATTCTGCATTCTGTCTTCCAAATTTAGCCTGGCAGGATCTTCATGTCCACGCAGTATTAAGTTGCCACGGTAATTACTGATTTCACAGAAAAAAGCGAGGAACTGCAGGAAATCGGGTGATTTCAGAGGAGAAGAAAACGGAAGTTGGCCAATGGGAGCACAGCACAGCTCATTTCCTCGTTCCTATACTGGTTAGTATCCCCACCTGTCACGCGGAGACCGGGGTTCAATTCCCCGACGCGCAGTTTGTACCTCTGGAGAAAAAGGAAGAGTAGCCTTTTGAAAACCAGCACATCGGCTGCCAAATGTGCCGAGGCACGTCGTCCAAGAGGTGGACTCAACGTTGCGGGGTTGACACTGTTCTTCCTCAACGCCAAACACTAATGTTTTTGTGCACCATCATCGGTCAGCGAACAGCACACATATCGTCTTCGTTTCCCCCATTTGCCCCTGCAAATTCTAAATGCTGCTTTCAACGTGCGCTATTTTCCGCACACGATATGCGTTCTCAAAAACGTGATGAGTCAAACACATGTCTCCAACGGTCACCTCAGCCAACTCGTCAATAATAAGACAATCAAGCAGAATCGGACAGTGACTCACGGCAACTGGTTAGGAACAGAATCGCCGATGCAGGTCACCTGCATCCTGCTGGGTTCAACAATGGTGCGCCTGAAAATGCAAAAGCTGCACGCAAAATTGTAAGAATTTGACGATGCTTCTGTGCTTCCTGAATTTCTCTTTTATTCATCTTTGATTCGCTCCTCTATCCATTAGACGGAAATAGCTAGAAATGAAATCTACCTCACAGTGTATTGAACGTCATTGTTGCTCCATGCAGTCTATTTTCCGCAGAGACTGTCCCTGATCCGAAACTTCAGAAACTAATGTGCCCACCGTCGGCGCGAGTCGTGCTTTTGGAACGTGCCTATTCTAACTCTCTTTATACTGTGTTCTGTTGGTGAACAGGACAGTTTAATTGATTGTGTTTTCTTGGAAAAGCAAAGATTCGAAGCCCCGATTTGCACCAAAGTCTGATTAATAATGTTCGATGCTGACGAAATAAATAGCGGCCCTCCTTAAGTAACGGTTTAATTGGAAGCTTTTTTCTTTAAATGGATGCAAAAATAACTTCGGATGGAATTTGTGCTGCATCTTAAGCCTCTGGAACAAATCGTCTAAATATCCCTGTGAGAAGATGGCAGTTGAGACATGAGCTGGTTTGCAGATGTCATGGTCTGAAGTGAACTTCCGCCTCAATATTTATAGCTCAACACACGCGAAATAGTATGGGTGATTCTTCATTCTGTCTTCCAAAGTTAGCCTGGGAGGATCTTCATGTCCAAGCAGTATTAAGTTACCACGGTAATTACTGATTTTACAGACAATGCGAGGAATTGCAGGAAATCGGGTGATTTCAGAAGAGTTGAAAACATAAGTTGGCAAATGGGGCAGCAGGGTAGCATGGTGGTTAGCATAAATGCTTCACAGCTCCAGGGTCCCAGGTTCGATTCCCGGCTGGGTCACTGTCTGTGTGGAGTCTGCACGTCCTCCCCTTGTGTGCGTGGGTTTCCTCCGGGTGCTCCGGTTTCCTCCCACAGTCCAAAGATGTGCGGGTTAGGTGGATTGGCCATGCTAAATTGCCCGTAGTGTCCTAATAAAAGTAAGGTTAAGGGGGGGGTTGTTCGGTTACGGGTATAGGGTGGATACGTGGGTTTGAGTAGGGTGATCATGGCTCGGCACAACATTGAGGGCCGAAGGGCCTGTTATGTGCTGTACTGTTCTATGTTCTATGGGAGCACGGCACATCTCATTTCCTCGTTAGTATAGTGGTCAGTGTTCCCGCCTGTCACGCGGGAGACCGGAGTTCAGTACCCCGACGGGAGGTTTGTACCTCTGGAGAAAAAGGACGAGAAACCTTTCGAAAACTGGCACATTGGCTGCCAATTTGCCAATCCACATCGCCCAAAAGATGCAGTCAACGGTGGGAACTTGGCACTGGTCTTCTTGAACGCCAAACAGTAATGTTTTTCTGCACCCTCCTCGGTCAGCGAACAGATACACATATCGTCTTCATTTCCAACATTTGCCCCTGAAAAAGTCTAAATGCTGCCTTCAACATGCGCCATTTTTCGCACACGACAAACGCTCACAAAAACGAGACGATTCAAATGTCTCCAACGGTCACCTCAGCCAACTCGTGAATAATAAGACAATCAAGCAGAATCAGACAGTGACTCACGGCTGCTAATTAGGAACAGAATCGCCGATGCAGGTCATCTGCATCCTGCCATGTTCAACAACGGTCCGCTTGAAAATGCAAAAGCTGCACGCAAAATTGTTTTAATTTGACGGTGCTTCTGTGCTTCCTGAATTTCTCTTTTATTCATCATTGATTCACTCCTCTATCCATTAGATGGCAGTAGCGAGAAATGAAATCTGCGTCACAGTGTCCTGAATGTCATTGTTGCTCCATGAAGACACCGTTCCACAGACACTGTCCCTGATCCCCACACTTCTGAAACTAATTTACTCACCGTCGACGCGAGTCGTGATTTTAGAACATGCCTATTCCACCTCTCCTTATACTGTGTTCTGTTGGTGAACAAGACAGTTTAATTAATTTCACAGACAAAGCGAAGAAGTGCAGGAAATCGAATGATTTCAGAGGAGAAGAAAACCTGAGTTGGCCAACGGGAGCACCAAAATCCCAGTTCCTCGTTAGTATAGTGGCTAATATCCCCGCCTGTCACGCGGGAGACCAGGTTCAATTCCCCAACGTGGACTTTTTACCTGTGGAGAAACGCACGAGAAGCCTTTTGAAAACTGGCACCGTCTGCCAAATGCGCCAAGTGTTGGTCGTGCTGGGTGAGTGTGCTGAACACTCATTTTGGCTCTGTTTCTTTACTTAGCTCTAGAGCCGCCAGGTATCGTTAAGATACCGCCGCAAGTTCAAGGCGAAGTTCAAAAACAATAAAACCATACAGTAGCTAAGGAACAGCCTCAGTATTGGGGGGGGGATTCAAACATACCGATTGGGAAGAGACCCAATCGATTCCAAGCAGGTAAGGGAGTCCGCCCAAAGGGGCGCGGATCCCTGGGACCTATAAAAGACAGGTCCCACACATGGTTCAGTCTTCTTGTCCAGCCCTCATCTCTCTTTGACCAGCACTCCTCCGTGGACCAGCACGTCGACCAGCTTTTGCCAAGAAGACCCTGAAGTTCAAACAACTGAGTTTAGTATAATACAATTATAATAACTACCCATGCACACACTAAAAGGATTAAGCTATTCCTACCGCTAAATAAACTAATACTTATCTCGAAGGACATGCCGGGTCAGGGAACAAGGCATCTTGCTCTGTTCTGGTCTGCAGACTTCAGGTTCGTACAAGTGAAAAGGGGTCAGGAGTGTCTATCTCTGGTAGCGATCGTTGTGAGGCACTTACTTGCTGGCGGCTGCTGTCCGAACCTCTCTCTCCCTCTCTTCTTCAGGGTCATCTTGGCAAAAGCTGGTCGAGGTGCTGGTCCACGGAGGAGTGCTGGTCAAAGAGAGATGAGGGCTGGACAAGAAGACTGAACCATGTGTGGGACCTGTCTTTTATAGGTCCCAGGGATCCGCGCCCCTTTGGGCGGACTCCCTTAACTGCTTGGAATCGATTGGGTCTCTTCCCAATCGGTATGTTTGAATCCCCCCAATACTGAGGCTGTTCCTTAGCTACTGGGCGGGCTCTCAGGCTCTTTGTTTTCGAACCCTTTTGGTGCCTGAGTGTCTGGTATCCTTTACAATGTTGCAGTTGCTTCCCCATTTGTGCCATTGTATCTGTAATCGTTCAATTAACATGCAAACTATCCCGGTGATTGCCTCATTAGTATGCGGAATGTTCGTTTCGGTGCTGTCTGCTTTCTTAGCAGACATAATCCACACCTGCAAGGTGCAGCCTGCTGGCGCTGCAAACATTGTCCATTTTATCCTATCTGCTTTGCGTTCCTCCATTTTGTATTCAGGGAAATGGCCAACTTCGGTGGCAACACTCCCTCATTGTGATCTTCATGAGAAATCATGAAGGATCACCTAACTACGGTGTCTAAGGTTCCCCTGATCTCAGCGAGTTCGATGGCTTTTATTCTTTCCTCAACTGTGGCAAAAAAAAGTTTAACTAACAGTGTCTGATTGGCGCTATGCCAAAGGGGAAATGCATTACCAATTCGAATCGTGAACCTCTAATTGTCTCAATAAGCTATTCTCATCTCACATTTAAAACATCCTATAGCATTCTAAACCCTTACTCATTCATAGAACAGCATCTTTACATTTCATTTTCTGACTCGGCAGTCGAGCGCAGAACATTATAATACATCCGCAATAATCTTTATTTACAGATCGTATCAAAATTAAATATTTTATTATACATCAAGGTGTTGGGGGGGATTGGTGGAATCCGAAAATGGGGGATTGTACTCTGTACACTGATGAGGCCCGCAAGCGGTGGGCTCTCCTTCTCCATTTCCTCATCCTGAGGGTCTGGACTATAATACATAGAACTGCAATCACCAAAAGTGATTCTATTACATATGACAAGGAGTGCCATGTCAGAACTTTGGTACACCAGGTCGGGGTACTGTTACCATTGACTGGGCTGGGGGTGGTCTGGTTTTGGGAGAAGTTAGCAAACGTTGTACTGTGGGAAAGGGGGCCCGCGTCCACGCGCAACCACACAGATGCCACAATAGCTAAAACCATAGCAATTCGAGTGCTCTTCATCTTCTCATCTCTTCCCTTCACTTCTCTTTTCTTCTGTGATCATGCTGTGTTGTTGCATCGGTTCCTTTCCTGAACGTCCGAAATCTAAGTGGATCAAGCATATTATCTGTTAGTGTTCAGCTTAATACTTTAAGTTTGTCTGTCCTCTTGTTCCAATTTTCCCTTTATGATGGTCGCCTCCATGTGACACCCTCGTTTTTTTTCAAAAACGGATTTAGGACCAGACACATACTTATCTTAAACCAGTGCGAGCCGTCTCGCAGAGTGTTGAAATTTACCATCCCAAAATGTTCATGGATGTAAATAAGATATGGAGTGGCGGCCGAAGGCCTTACCTTAAACAAGAATGAAACCAAGGTTTAGAAACAAAAAGGTGGAGTGAGTGGGCCGCGACGGGTAAGAGTTGTATGGATAGGGCGAGCTGTGCTGTACCCGAGCTTAGCTGACCAAAGGGGGGACAGAGAACCTTAATGCCGTTCTCCACTGCCTGAGCAACCTGAAATGAACGGGCAAGAATGTAGTCCTAGTGGAATTGCAGCCTCTATTCCCAGAATAGAGGGGCACCTAAAAAAGGGGAGGAGCCAAGATGCTCCAACATCTGTAAACAGAAGACAAGTCATGAACATTGTCGGTTCTGCAGAGGATATTTCAATTGAGTGAAGTTCTCAGAAATATCGGCGGACAGTCTAACGTGCATGTGAGGTGCTCACAAGCTTTTCAGCTGAAAGGTAAGTGGCCAATCTCCAAATCAAACATTTAACAGACAAACAAACATACGTGCAGGTTCCATCAGAAAGGACAGTGCTTCTCTCAAGCGGTTCCTCTTTTTACATCATCAGGTCGCCTCAGTTATCTTCATTCTCTGCGAACAGGGTCAAAAAGGGGTTGCCGTGTCGGGAGTCAGACATCAAGTCATAGAACATAGAACATAGAACACTACAGCGCAGTGTGGGCACTTCGGCCCTCGATCTTGCGCCAACCTGTGAAACCATCTGAAGCCTGTCTGACCTACACTATTCCATTTTCATCCATATGTCTATCCAGTGACTACTTAAATGCCCTTAAAGTTGGCGAGTCTACTACTGTTGCAGGCAGGGCGTTCCACACCCCTACTACTCTCTGAGTAAAGAAACTGCCTCTGACATCTGTCCTAAATCAATCACCCCTCAATTTAAAGCTATGTCTCCTCGTGTTGCCCACAGCCAGCACTGCCAATGCTCCCCCACAGCCAGCCCTGCCAGTGTTCCCCCCACAGCCAGCACTGCCAGTGCTCCCCCCACAGATAGCACTGCCAGTGCTCCCCCACAGCCAGCCCTGCCAGTGCTCCCCCCACAGCCAGCACTGCCATTGCCCTCCCCAGCCAGCACTGCCAGTGCTCCCACCCCAACAGCCAGCAATGCCAGTGCTCCCCCCACAAACAGAACTGCCAGTGCTCCACCCACACAGCCAGCACTGAATGTGTCCCCATCCCCACAGCCAGCACTGCCAGTGTCCCCACAGTCAGCACTGCCAGTGCGCCACCCCCACAGCCAACACTGCCAGTGCGCCCCACTGCCAAGCACTGCCAGTGTTCCCCCCACAGCCAGCACTGACAGTGCTCCCACCACAGCCAGCACTTCCAGTGTTCCCCCACAGCCAGCCTTGCTAGTGCTCCCGCCACAACTAGCACTGCCAGTGCTCCCCCCACTGCCAGCACTGCCAGTGCTCCCCCCACAACCAGCACTGCCAGTTCTCCCCCACAGCGAGCACTGCCAGTGCTCGCCACACATCCAGCCATGCCAGTGCTCCCCCACAGACTGCACTGCCAGTGCTCCCCCACAGTCAGCCCTGCCAGTGAACCCCCCACAGCCAGCACTGTCATTGCCCTCCCCAGCCAGCACTGCCAGTGCCCCCACCCCAACAGCCAGCACAGCCAGTGCTCCCCCCACAGCCAGCACTGCCATTGCCCTCCCCAGCCAGCACTGCCAGTGCCCCCACCCCAACAGCCAGCACTGCCAGTGCTCCCCCCACAGTCAGCACTGCCAGTGTCCCACCCCACAGCCAACACTGCCAGTGCCCCCACCCCAGAGCCAGCACTGTCAGTGCTCCTCCCACAGCCAGAACTGCCAGTGCTCCACCCACACAGCCTGCACAGCATGTGTCCCCATCCCCACAGCCAGCACTGCCAGTGCCCCCACAGTCAGCACTGCCAGTGCGCCGCCCCCACAGCCAAAATTGCCAGTGCCCCCACTGCCAGCACTGCCAGTGTTCCCCCCACAGCCAGCACCGCCAGTGCTCCCCCACAGCCAGCACTGCCAGTGCACCCCACCCCCACAGCCAGCACTGCCAGTGCTCCCCCCACAGCCAGCACTGCCAGTGCTCCCCCACACAGCTAACCCTGCCAGTGATACCCCCCACAGCCAGCACTGCCAGGGCTCCCTCCCCACAGCCAGCACTGCAAGTGCCGCCCCCCCCCCCGCAGCTTGAGCTGCTGATTGGCTGAGAGCGGCTGGAGCTGCTGGTTGGCTGAGAGGCTGTCCGTCAGCGAATGGAGCTGCTGATTGGCTGAGAGGCTGTCAGTCCGGTTGATTTACTCATTAATTTAATAATTGATGTAGCCTTGCCAGTGCTCCCCCCACAACCAGCACTGCCAGTGCTCCCCCCACTGCCAGCACTGCCAGTGCTCCCCACAACCAGCACTGCCAGTGCTCCCCCACAGCGAGCACTGCCAGTGCTCGCCCCACAGCCAGCCATGCCAGTTCTCCCCCACAGCCTGCACTGCCAGTGAACCCCCCCCCCCAACAGCCAGCACTGCCATTGCCCTCCCCAGCCAGCACTGCCAGTGCCCCCACCCCAACAGCCAGCACTGACAGTGCTCCCCCCACAGCCTGCACTACCATTGCCCTCCCCAGCCAGCACTGCCAGTGCCCCCACCCCAACAGCCAGCACTGCCAGTGCTCCCCCCCACAGCCAGCACTGTCAGTGCCCACACAGTCAGAACTGCCAGTGCCCCACTCCCACAGCCAGCACTGCAGGTGCCCCCACCCCACAGCCAGCACTGCCAGTGCTCCTCCACAGCCAGAACTGCCAGTGTTCCACCCACACAGCCAGCACTGCATGTGTCCCCATCCCCACAGCCAGCACTGCCAGTGCCCCCACAGTCAGCACTGCCAATGCGCCACCTCCACAGCCAACACTGCCAGTGCGCCCCACTGCCAGCACTGCCAGTGCTCCCCCACAGCCAGCACTGCCGGTGCACCCCACCCCCACAGCCAGCACTGCCAGTGCTCCCCCCACAGCCAGCACTGCCAGGTCTCTCCCCCACAGCCAGCACTGCAAGTGCTCCCCCCACACAGCCAGCACTGCCAGTGATACTCCCCACAGCCAGCTCTGCCAGTGTCCCCCCTCACAGCCTGCACTGCCAGTGATACCCGCAGAGCCAGCACTGCCAGAGCTCCCTCCCCACAGCCAGAACTGCAAGTGCCGCCCCCCCCCCCCCGCAGCTTGAGCTGCTGATTGGCTGAGAGGCTGTCAGGCAGCGGCTGGAGCTGCTGATTGGCTGAGAGACTGTCCGTCACCGACTGGAGCTGCTGATTGGCTGAGAGGCTGTCAGTCCGGTTGATTTACTCATTAATTTAATAATTGATGTAACCGGATATTTCACCGCGATCTTGATCTGTTCCCTGAACCTGGACTGAGTCACCACATAAATAAATGTGTTTGTGCAGCAATTTACATCCAACAGCATATATCCGACTTGTTGTAAAATATATTGAGGACGTGTGAGGGAAATTAATCCTCTCACTTCGAAATAGAAATATTTAATAACGTAAACTGTCCAGAGGAGAATGAAAGTCCCGGAGATGCTGAAGAGTAAAATCATTGCCTTCCTTCTGCTCTCCATCTCTGGGTCTGTGCGATTGTCTCCCTGACTCTGAGCCCTCAGTGTCTTCCGGACCCGTCTGCTGAGTAAAATGTGTCTGACTGTCAGAGCGTTGGTCAACAGGATTGAGAAGAACGGGATCAATGGGGTTAGAACCTGATCAAACCATTTGTATCCAACCCATCCCGGGTCAGTGTAATAGCTGAACTTTGTCTGACAGCCCCACTGGACATTGCCGATTACCTCTCCAGGTTCCTGTGTAAAGTACAGGGGGATGTTTTTCACAAAGAGCAGTAGGCCGGTTGTGGACAGAACCACAGCCGCTGTTTTCCCGGTGCAATATTTAGTTTTCAGTTTCTGGAAGCGAATGGCCACAAATCGATCAAAGGAGAAAGTGAGGGTGAACCAGACAGAACAGTCCCTGGCTGCAAACTGCAGGACAGCTTTAACACGGCACACAGGGGTGAATGACAGGAAACTCCGGGGGAAATAATAATAATTGATCACGTTCAGAATGAGGTTAGTGATAATATACAGCAGATCCGCCGTTGCCATGGCCACCAGGTAGCGAGTGGTGCAGGTAGAGAGACCACACTTACCCCGACACAGAATCACAATTCCCAGTAAATTAACTGTCAGGGAGAGAAAGGAGAGACGCGGGAAATCACTGGATAATCAATCTGAATCAGTCTGAACATAATCTCAGCATCAATATAATGGACAGTGGGTGGGTGGGGGTGTTGGGAGAGGAGTGGGCACAGAGATTAACATTGCAGAGAGGGAAGTAGAAAATGTAACTCCAGTGTTAAAGATGTGGAATGGGGGGGGGGGAGTGTGAATTGTGGCCCTGTCAGTTTGATGGCAGTGGGAGGAAAATCTTCATAATTCAGAAAACTTTGGGAGAGGTTACATTTCTCATTCAGTCTGATTTACAGGATTCACTCAGGCCGGCCAGGTTTCCAAACCGGATACAAACATACCAGAGATTGTCATCCCTACTCAACTATTGGACCAATCCCCGGATTGGACCGTTCTCTGAACTGGATTTCTGATGGGGTTGGACACCACTCCTGGTTTAATTGAAAACGCCACGATCAATGGAAAAAAATAGAACAAACGCTGGACCTTCCCACTTAATAATCATGAGAGGAATAGAAATATAGAATGTATAGTGCAAAAGGAGGCCCTTTACCCATCGAGTCTGTACTGGCCCTCGGGAAGAGAAAACCAGTTAAGCCCACTCCATCCCCATAACCCAATGACCCTATCTAAATTGTTTGGAAACGAAACAGAATTTATCTTGTCCAATCCAATCTTGGTCTTGCATTAAAATGGCAAACCACAGAAAGGTGAGGATCCTAAATGTGCACAGACCGAAGATGCTCAGCAAAGTACAAGACCCTGCTCCCAGGCCAACGTGTCTGTCCTTGGCCTGTTGCAATGTTCCAGTGAAGCTCAAAGCAAACTGGAGGAACAATATCTCACCTGCCGGTTAGGCACGCTACGGCCTTCCGGCCTGAACATCGAATTCAACAACCTCAGATGATCAGCCCCACTTCGACCCATTTGTTTTCATTTCATTGTAACTGTCGTTTATTATTTATTTCTTCTTAGTATACATTTAATTCGCCCAACCCCCATCTTATCTACCTTTCCTGCACCTTTCTCCTCTTTGCTCCCCCCCCCCCCTCCACATCTACAGTTCATCCCCTGATGTTAGATTCTCTGCTGTTTGGCCTTTCACACCTTTTGTCCTCTCTGGGGTCTGCCATGAAAACTCTTTCCCCTTGGATTCTGTGGCCATTAACACTCTTTCCCTTGGTTTCTCTGGCCATTAACACACTTTCCCCTTGGTTTATGTGGCCATTAGCACTCTTTCCCTTTGGTTTATGTGGCCATTGACATTCTTTCCCCTTGGTTTCTGTGGCCATTAACACTCTTTCCCCTTGGTATCTGTGGCCATTAACACTTTTTCCCCATGGTATCTGTGGCCATTAACACTCTTTCCCCTTGGTTTCTGTAGCCATTAACACTCTTTCCCCTGGGTTTCTGTGGCCATTAACACACTTTCCCCTTGGTATCTGTGGCCATTAGCACCCGGTTTCCCTGGGTTTCTGTTGCTATGACTCATCTTTCTTTCTCATTCCACAGTATAAGTTTTTCCCACTCTCTCTGTCTGTTAGCTTTGACAAAGAGTCATCGGACTCGAAACGTTAGCTCTTTTCTCTCCCTACAGATGCTGCCAGACTTGCTGAGATTTTCCAGCATTTTCCCTTTCGTTTCAGATTCCAGCATCCGCAGTAATTTGCTTTTCTCGGCTGGATCTCCTTTGTTCTACCCGATGACATCTAATACGGTTGTTTTCATTTCCTGAAGGATTCCTCCTGCTACATTCTGGGGTTCTGGGCAAAGGTGTTCTCACGGACTGGCTAAGGCTCAGAACTATTAGTTTTACTTCCTCTCTCTCATCTCGGACCTACATAACTCTTTGCTGGCGCACCTCCTGAAAGAAGCTGTGTGGGTCTGCGGTGGGCTGGAATGGTCTAATTTTCATGCAAGTTTCTCTACATTGGGTTATGGATAGTGGGGTGGTGTAAACGATATCAGGCTCGGCCTGATCCGATGACCTGCGTTGTGTGGTAACCGGAGTCATGGGGGTTGAATTGTAAATTGGCGTATGTGCTGCCTGTGCAATCGGTGCTGCGGATGCTTTTCTTTTTGGGGCCTGGGGGGGTGGGGGGGTCGATTTTTATTCCCCGTGTCCTCTACATTTCTTTGGGCTTCAATTCTACATTTAATTTAATGCTTGCCAATCGGGAGCATCTTCCTCATCTAATCCTGCCCGAAAGTGTACCTGAAGCCATTCTGTACTGAGAGTAGCGACTGTAACGTTTCTGGCTTCTATCGGCATTTAGCATGGTCAATGGAACTCTGCCTCTGTTCCTTGGTGGATCTGTGGAGCGCTCGCAAAGCTGCTTTTGGATCTGCGCATTTGCTAGTTAGCAGGGCGACCTGTTGTTCTGTTTCCTCTCTTACCAGGACTGTGTGCTGTGTATCCTGGTTGGCTTTATCGTACTGGGCCTGGAAGCTACTGAGGTGAACCAGACAAGATTGTTATGCGCTTTTTACATCGGACATTTCCTTATCCTTAGCTGCTAACTGTTCCCGGAGTTGCTCAATTATCTTCTCGCTTTCGTTACTGTTTCCCTCGGTCTTTTCTTCCTTCTCAACTAACTTCCTGTGGAGCGTCCACGACCTCCTCTGTGCCTCACAACTGTGCCAAACAGGACACTATTGCCATCGGCTGTCTGACTTTCTTTACATTTTTCTTGCGGACCTCGCTTAGGTTCTCCCGACAAGTTTTTTCCATGTTTCCTGGACCTGACTCGTCATTAGCGCAAATAGTCGACTAAAGGGGCCATCAATTTCCCTTTAAATATTTCCTTAACTCTTTCTCACATATGGGGCATTGCTTTGTTGGTTGCTACGATCTCGGGTTACTATCGATTCATCAACCGTTCCATTGCTTTAGTGGCCATTATTTACCTTATCTCTTGCTCTACTTTTAATTTTTGACACAGGAATAGGCGGCGATTTGAACTGCGGGTATGGCCTAAGCTATCGTCCGGCTCACTATCTCTCGATAGTTGTGCACAATTCTAACGAGTTCACCTTACTCTTCCTGTTTGGAATGCACGTGGGTTAGTACACACTTCCACAATTCGGTTACTTGGTCGATATGGGACTTGCACTTGTGGTTCATTCACGCAATTGGAAATTAAAGTTCGTTGGTTCTCTCGGAGTGACAAAGTCACTTCTAATTCAGTCCCATCTGGGTCGCCTATAAAGTTGCCCTATAATGTGGCTCCATCCCAACTGCATTGCCAATACTGTTGGTAATATTAATGGTAATGTTGGTGAACCACAAGCCTTCCAATATATCGATCAAATGGCGACACAGCCAGTTAGTTAGTACAATAGGTGTTTTATTTACATACACAAGGGTTACTTCGGCATGCAAACACAATATCTAGTACTAGTTAAACTACCTATCAGCTACAATAACCTATAATTATCTTCAGGGCGACCGGCACTATGCAAATGGAAAAGGCATTTTATCTGGATTTCACGTGGCTGGTTCGAAGAAAGTGGCTCTGTCTCTGCTGGGCTCATCCGTCAGGTCACGATCATTGGTGTTGAACTTGGCTGGCTGTTCCTGCTGCAGTTGGCTAGCACAGGCCGGACTCATAGGAGGTTGGCACAGGCCAGATCCAGCAGAGACAGAACACATGGCTGTATCTTTTATCCTTCTGATATTTACCGCACTTTGGGGCGGTCCTTCAATATGGACCCAATTGTTCGACAGTAATCTGAGCAATCTTCGATTTCAGCCAATAAAGCGGCGGGTGTATTGGTGGCTGGGCGGGACCTGAGCGGTCATTGACCTTGGCAGATGGGCCCTCTGAGTAAAGGGACTGGCGCAGATCAGTCTGTGGCTGTACCGGTTTCACGATTGGAGTCCTATTGACCTGGGAAACGGGCCATTTAGAATTCAAGCGAACGGAGGTCGGGGGGGGGGGGTTCAATCAGGTCTAGCTACCTGTGTTTCAAGTAAAGATCAGCTCTGTTTCTGTCTGAGTCCAGAGTTGGCCATGATTCCATGGTCCTTTGCAGATTGTTGTCTTAGACGTCTAGAACAACCAAGGAAATGAACCTTGTTTATATGACATACGGCACCAGAGGAATCAGGAATCATAGAATCCCCACAGTGCAGAAAGAGGTCATTTGGCCCATTCAGTCTGTACCAAACATCTGAAAGAGTACCTCAACCAAGCTCACAGACCCACCTACCTCATTAACCCTTTAATCTAACCTACACGTCTTTGTGGGCACTACGGACTAATTTAGCATTGGCAATCTACCTAATCTGCACATCTATGGACTGTTGCAGGAAACCGGAGCACCCGGACGAAACCTACCCAGACACGGAGAAAAAGTGCAGTCTCCACACAGACAGTGACCCAAGGTGGGAATTGATCCGGGGACCCTGGTGCTGTGAAGCAGCAGTGCAAAACACTGTGTCACTGTGCCACCAATGTTAGTGGGAAGAGGAAGAACATGGTAAAGTGGATGGAATTAAGATAGGAATACATGACCTTGCTGGGGTGGAATAGGCCGAAATAATGGGTGTACTGGGACTTTCCTGTTTGTGGATTTTGGGAAGGAGGTAGAAGCGGGAGGTTGATGCAGGATGTGTGGGGTTGTGGGACTATGATGTCTGAGCCTGTGGACAGAGGCTATCCAGAGTCTATATGGTCAGTGACAGTCCTGGGAACAATATCATGATGTTTGGTGATGTGTTGCTGGTCCAGGGGGAGGTAGCAGGAGGGGTAGGTAGCAGGATTGGTCTGAAAGTTGACGGTCAGCCTCTGTGAGGAAGAAGTCAGTACACCAGACAATAATGGCAACACCCTTGTGCGCAGCTGAGATCACCAGGTCAGGGTTGGATATCAGAGAGTGGATTGGAGCAAGTTTAGAGAGAGTCAGGATACAGTCGGTGAGAGGCACAGAGAAATTGAGAGGGTCGATGTCGCACTGACAGATTTCAATGAAAAGATCAAGGTCTGATAGGAGGCAGAGGGTGGGGTCCAGGTAGAGGGAGATTACTGGAGGCGTATGGATTTCAGCACCAAATTCATAAAATAGACAGTGAGAAACAGCAGAGACAATATTATCCCCTCACTGAACACCATCAGAATAATTTCCAAAGAATTGAAAAGCAGAAGTCGGTCTCTGTTATTCTTGAATTTACAAAAGAATATAATAAAATCTTCCAGTCACAATGTCAACAGTCGGAAAAATGGGATTAGAAGTCTGATTTTAAAGGAATGCAGTAACACAGAATATTCTAAATAGGCGGCACATATTCCAAAGTCAACATCATTCCTGAAACATTTCATCAAATTATTTCAATAACTATCAGAAATTACAGATCTAAGTAGTATGATAGATGTTAAAAAGTTTGAGTTTCTAAAGGCCGTCAGTAAGATCCGACATCACAGACTGATGAGTAATATCAGAGCCACTGGAGTTAGGAGACACAGCAGCAGAATGCTGGCGACACACACACACAGAAAACAGGGAGAGGAGATAAAGGGATTTAGACTGATTGGTGGAAGGTGGGAAGTGGTGTTCCACAAGGATCACCACTGGGATCACTATTAAACACAGTTCAAAAACACCCATAAAAATTGATCAAACATGTGAGTTCATTTCAGAATGAATAGAAATGAGAAAATATCACAAAACCTATTGGAATACTGGACTGTTGTGGGTTTTATGAAATATTGGAGAGTGGGTGATGTTTGTTCCTATTGGAGTAGACCCTTAGAAAACAGAGATAGACATTTCACTTCATACAATAAATATCAAACATCTTCAAAACATAGCCAAACTCTTCCTGTATTCAACCTATTCCAAAGTATAAACACACAGAGAGAACTACACAGAATGGAGCGACAACACACCAATAAAATACATCATTTCAAAACAGAACCAGCTAATGTCAGTCCAGTTACTGACCCACACACAATACAATCCACACGGACAGATACTCCCAGTAATAGTGGGATAATTAGATCAGATATTCCACTCTGGTTAATGACCCACACTCAGTACAATTCTACAATGACAGATACTTCTAATAACCCTTGTTCCCGCTGTCAGATATTCCACTCTTGTTAATGAACCACATTCAGTACAATTCTACACTGACAGATACTTCCAGTAATCCTTGTTCACCGCTGTCAGATATTCACTCTGGTTAGTGATCCACACTGAGTTTGTTATAATTCTTATCCCCTTCCTTCCTTCAGAGGTAGATTTCACTGAAATCCAGTCTAACATTATACAAAATTCCACTCAATATATTAACTTAATTGATCAGAGAGCCAGTGAGTTATAAACAGACGTTTATTGCCAATTGATGAAAGTGATTCAAACACAGACATGTTGAAACACAGTTGACTTTAAAATCTGAGAATTTAAGTTAAGAAAGGAGGCCATTCGGCCCACCGAGTCTACACCGACACCCGGAAAGAGAACACCACCCAAGCCCACCCCATCTCCGCAACCCAGCAACCCCACCCAACACTAATGGCAATTTTGGACACTAAGGGCAATCCAGCGAATAGTAAATTATATCGTTGACCAGGTGTCTGTACAACAGTCAGCACGAGGGCAGCATTAAACATTTTCAGTCCCAGTGTAAAATCAGAGTTCAGGTCACACACTGATTCACACACCTTCAAAGGTGGTAGTCACTTACCAGGTACACCGACAATAGCAAGGATCGGGAAGAATATCTTCTGAGCCATATCAGTTGGACGATGCATGTTCAGTGTGAAGTGATGTCTCCCTTCCTGCTACTGACAGTCGCTCTGTCTTCAACTCTGAGGATATATATTCCCAACGTCTCTAACTTATACCCTGGGGAATCACGTCATGGAAATTGCTTTTGCAACATTTTTCAACTATATTTAAACAGATATATGAACAAACAGATTATGACATTGTGTTCAGTGAAAGATAACATGTATCTTTGAGTGAGCGACCTCTTTCCAAACACTGGACTGTGTTGATCACATTGATTAACAAATAATGACAGAAAGGATGCTGTCCACTCAGACACCATCAGTCCCATCTCTAGATCCCAGATTGTTTCAGTGACATCCCTCACTCGAATTTGACAATTCAGTTATTCAGTTCGAATTGTCAGTGTGTTTCACTGGGTGGGTCCTTAGCCCTCTGGGGTGTAGCTGTCTCTGCAAATGTGACTATTCAGTGATTCAGATCCAATTGTCAGTGTGTTTCTCTGTCTGGTTCAACTGTATTCTGGGGTGTAGCTGCCTCTGTAACTGTGACCATTCAGTGATTCAGTTCCAATTGTCAGTGTGTTTCTCTGGGTGGGTCCACTGCACTCTGGGATGTAGCTGCCTCTGTAACTGTGACCATTCAGTGATTCAGTTCCAATTGTCATTGCGTTTCTCTGGGTGGGTCCACTGCACTCTGGGATGTAGCTGCCTCTGTAACTGTGACCATTCAGTGATTCAGTTCCAATTGTCATTGTGTTTCTCTGGGTGTGTCCACTGCACTCTGGGGTGTAGCTGTCTCTGTAACTGGGACCATTCAGTGATTCAGTTCCAATTGTCAGTGTGTTTCTCTGGGTGGTCCATTGCACTCTGGTGTGTTGCTGCCTCTATCTGTGACCATTTCTTTATTTGATATCAGTATTTTCTGAAGGTGCATAAGTAGAAAATTTCAATTTCTCCAAAATCTGGAACTATTTAAAGCCCACAATTTGTGATCCCATATCTAAATCTGATTCAGCCCCTCAAACAAAGAAAATCTTTAGAATGATTGGAACCTCAGAAAACTCAAAGGCTGCAGCACATTGAAACTCAACACCTCAGACAGCAGTATTGGAACATATTCAGCTGTGAAAACTAATACCCCGTTTCTCACTGATACCGGCCGACCATCTGATACACACACTTACACTGGGAGCGAGGCGGGCTGAGATGTGGAGGAATAGATAACTGGTCTGTTAGTTGTGCTGATAGAAGACAGTGTGATAGAGTGTGGGAGGAGATAAAATGGGAGAGAAAATGTGTGGGAGGAGATAGAATGGGAGAGACCTGGGTGGTAGGAGATAGAATGGGAGAGAAAGTGGGTGGTAGGTGATAGAATGGGAGAGAAGGAGGGTGGGAGAAATAAAGGATAAAACGAGAGAAGGAGGTAGATTGTCTGACAGAAAGGGAAGCAGAGAGTGGAGACCGAGTGGGTGAGTGGATGAGGAAGACAGGTTGTGTGAGAACGATGGTGTATAAAACACCAACATAATCTTAGACATAAGTAAAGGAGAGAGTGACTGAGTGACTGAGAGAGTGGAATAGGGAAAGAGTTTGAGAGAAAGTGTGAGAGAGGGAAAGAGTGTGAAAGAAAGTGTGAGAGAGTGAAAGATTGTGCGAGAGGATGTGAGAGAAGGAAAATGTGTAAGAGAAAGTGTGATAGAGGGAAAGAGAGTGAGAGAATGAATGAGAGTGGGAAAGAGTGAGCGAATGTGTGAGAGGGGGAAATGGAGTGAGAGAAAGCGTGATAGAGGGAAATAGTGACAGAAAGTATGAGAGGGGTAAATAGAGTGAGAGAAAGCGTGGGAGAGGGAAAGAGTGACAGACAGTGTGAGAGAGGAAAAGAGTCGGAGAGAAAGTGTGAGAGAGGGAAAGAGTGAGAGAAAGTGTGATAGAGGGAAAGAGTGAGAGAAAGTAAGAGAGGGAAAGAGTGTGAGAGAACGTGAGACAGAGAGAAAGAGTGTGAAAGAAAGTGTGAGAGAGGGAAAGAGTGTGAGATATAGTGTGAGAGGGAAAGAGTGTGAGAGATAGTGTGACTGAGGGAAAGTGTGAAAGTGTGAGTAGGAAAGAGTGTGAAATAGTGTGAGGGAGAGACAGTGTGAGAGAGAAAGAGATTGAGAGAAAGTGTGAGAGAGTGAAATAGTATGAGAGAAAGTGTGAGAAATGGAAAGAGAGTGAGAGAGGGAAAGAGTGAGAGAAAGTGTGAGAGTGAGAGAGGGAAAGAGTGTGAGATAAAGTGTGAGAGAGTAAATGAGTATGAAAGAGAGGGAAAGAGTGTGAGAGAAAGTGTGAGGAGGAAAGAGTTTGATAGAAAGAGTGAGAGAGGGAAAGAGTGTGATAGAAAGTGTGAGAGAGGGAAACAGTATGAGAGAAAGTGTGAGAGAGGGAAAAAGAGTGAGAGAGAGAAAGAGTGCGAGAGAAAGTGTGAGGAGGAACGAGTTTGATAGAAAGAGAGAGAGAGGGAAATAGTGTGATAGAAAGTGTGAGAGGGGGAAAGAGTATGAGAGAAAGTGTGAGAGAGGGAAAGAGAGGGAGAGAGGGAAAGTGTGTGAGAGAAAGTGTGAGGAGGAAATAGTTGAGAGAAGGTGTGAGGGAGGAAAAGAGTGAGATAAAGTGTGAGAGAGGGACAGAGTGTGAGAGAAAGTGTCGAAAGGAGATGTGAGAGCGGAGGGAGGGAGACATGGAAGGAGGGTGAGAGAGGGAGGGGATAGTGAGACGGGAACAGAATGTGACAGAGGAGTAAGTGTGAGACATGGGGAAATGTGTCAGGGACAATGGGAGAGAGGCAATGAATATCAATGAAGAGGAAAGTATGAGAGGCATGAATTTGAGTGTGTGAGAGAGTGTGAGAGAGCGACAGACTGTGAGAGAAGGATGGAGTGTGAGAGAGGGAGTGTGAGAGAGGGAGGGTGTGGAAGAGGGAAGGTGTGTGAGTGAGGGAGGGAGTGTGAGAGAGGGTGGGAGTGTGAAAGAGGGAAGGTGTGTGAGTGAGGGAGGGAGTGTGAGAGAGGGAGTGTGAGAGGTAGTGTGAAATAGGGAAGGCGTGTGAGAGGGTGTGAGAGAAGGAGGGAGTGTGAAAGAGGGAAGGTATATGAGGGAGGGAGTGTGAGAGAAGGAGGGTGAGAAAGGGAGTGTGAGAGAGGGAGGGAGTGTGAAAGAGGGAAGGTGTGTGAGTGAGGGAGGGAGTGTGAAAGAGGAAGGGAGTGTGAGAGAGGGAGGGTGAGAGAGGGAGAGTGAGAGAGGGAGGGAGAGTGAAAGAGGGAAGGTGTGTGAGTCAGGGAGGGAGTGTGAGAGAGGGTGAGAGAGGGAGGGAGTCTGAAAGAAGGTGTGTGAGTGAGGGAGGGGGTGCGAGAGAGGCAGGGAGTGTGAAAGAGGGAGGTGTGTGAGTGAGGGAGGGAGTGAGAGAGGGAGTGAGTGTGAGAGAGGGAGTGTAAGAGAGGGAGGGAGTGTGAAAGAGGGAAGGTGTGTGAGGGAGGGAGTGTGAGAGAGGGAGTGTGAGAGAGGGAGGGAGTGTGAAAGAGGGAAGGTGTGTGAGTGAGGGAGGGTGTGAGAAATGGATATAATTTGAGAGATGTTGATAGTGTGGGAAATGGACAGAGTACGAGGGAGGGCGAGAGTGTGCGAGAGGGAGAGCGTGAGAGAAGGAAAGCGTGAGGGAGGGACGGTGAAAGAGAGTGAGAGAGGGAGGGAGTCTGAGAGAGGGAGAGTGTGAGATAGGGTGTGTGAGAGAGGCAGGGAGGCTGAGAGTGGGAGAGAGTGTGAGAGAGGGAGGGAGTGTGAGAGAGGGAGAGTGTGAGAGGGAGTGTGAGAGAGGGAGGGAGTGTGAGAGAGGGAGGTTGTGAGGGAGGGAGGGTGAGTGAGGGAGGGAGTGTGAGAGAGTGACAGAGTGTGAGAGAGGGAGAGAATGTGAGAGAGGGAGGGTGTGACAGAAGGAGAGTGTGAGAGGGAGGGAGTGTGAGAGTGGGTGAGAGGGAGGGAGTATGAGAGAGGGTGTGAGAGGAAGGGTGTGAGAAAGGGAGAGTGTGAGAGAGGGAGGGAGTGAGAGAGAGAGAGTGTGAGAGAGGGAGGTTGTGAGGGAGGGTGAGTGAGGGAGGGAGTGTGAGAGTGACAGAGTGTGAGAGAGGGAGAGAATGTGAGAGGGAGGGTGTGACAAAAGGAGAGAGTGTGAGAGTGTGAGAGCGGGAGGGAGTCTCAGAGATGGAGCATGAGAGATGGAGACAGTATGAGAGGGAGAGTATGTGAGAGAGGGGAGGGGTGTGAGAGAGGGAGAGAGTGTTAGAGAGGGAGGGTGTGTGAGAGGAGTGTGTGAGACGGAGGGAGTCTGACAGTGGGGAGCCTGAGAGATGGAGCAGTATGAGAGGAGAGTGTGTGAGAGAGGGACGGGAGTGTGAGAGAGGGAGAGAGTGTGAGAGAGGGAGGATGAGAGAGAGAGAGAGAGTGTGTGAGAGGGAGGGAGTCTGAGAGAGGGAGCATGAGAGATGGAGACAGTATGAGAGGGTGAGTGAGAGGGAGAGGGAGTTTGAGAGATGGGAAGAGTATGAGAGCGAGTGTGTGAGAGGGAGGGGTGAGAGAGGGAGAGAGTGTGAGTGAGGGAGGGAGTGTGAGAGGGAGAGGGTGTGAGAGAGGGAGGGAGTGTGAGAGAGGGAGTGTGAGAGAGGGAGGAGGTCTGAGAAAGGGAGCATCAGAGATGGAAAGAGTATGAGAGAGCGTGTGTGAGAGGGAGGGAGTGTGAGAGAGGGAGAGAGTGTGAGAGAGGGATCATGAGAGATGGAGACAGTATGAGAGGGAAAGTGTGCGAGAGAGGGAGGGTGAGAGAGGGAGAGAGTGTGAGAGAGGGAGGGTGAGAGAGAGAGAGTGTGTGAGAGCGGGAGGGAGTCTGAGAGAGGGAGCATGAGAGATGGAGACAGTATGAGAGTGAGAGTGTGTAAGAGATGGAGGGAGTGAGAGAGAGGGATAATGTGTGAGAGAGGGAGGGAGTGTGAGAGAGGGAGAGAGTGTGAGAGAGGAAGTGTGGGAGAGGGAGGGAGTCTGAGAGAGGGATCATGAGAGATGGAGACAGTATGAGAGGGAAAGTGTGTGAGAGAGGGAGGGAGTGTGAGAGAAGGAGAGAATGTGAGAGAGGCTGAGTGAAAGAGAGTGTGTGAGAGGGAGGGAGTCTGAGAGAGGGAGCATGAGAGATGGAGACAGTATGAGAGGGAGAGTGTGTGAGAGAGGGAGGGAGTGTGAGAGAGGAAGGGTGAGAGAGGGGAGAGAGTGTGAGAGAGGGAGGGAGTGTGAGAGAGGGAGAGAGTGTGAGAGAGGGAGGGAGTGTGAGAGGGAGTATGAGAGATGGGAAGAGTATGAGAGAGAGTGTGTGAGAGGGAGCGTGTGTGAGAGATGGAGGGAGTGAGAGAGAGGGATAATATGTGAGAGAGGGAGGGAGTGTGAGGGAGGGAGAGAGTGTGAGAGAGGGAGGGTGTGAGAGGGAGTATGAGAGATGGGAAGAGTATGAGAGAGAGTGTGTGAGAGGGAGGGTGTGTGAGAGAGGGTGAGAGTGTGAGGGAGGGAGCGAGTGTGAGAGAGGGAGAGAGTGTGAGAGAGGGAGTGTGAGAGAGCGAGGGGAGTCTGAGAAAGGGAGCATGAGAGATGAAAAGAGTATGAGAGAGCGTGTGTGAGAGGGAGGGTGTGTGAGAGAGGGAGGGAGTGTGAGAGAGGAAGAGTGTGAGAGAGGGAGTATGATAGAGGGAGGGTGAGAGAGGGAGGGAGTGTGAGAGAGAGAGAGAGTGTGTGAGAGAGGAAGTGTGATAGAGGGAGGGAGTGAGTGAGAGGGAGGGAGTCTGAGAGAGGGTGTGAGAGGGAGGTTGTGATGGAGGGTGAGTGAGGGAGGGAGTGTGAGAGTGACAGAGTGTGAGAGAGGGAGAGAATGTGAGAGGGAGGGTGTGACAAAAGGAGAGAGTGTGAGAGTGTGAGAGCGGGAGGGAGTCTCAGAGATGGAGCATGAGAGATGGAGACAGTATGAGAGGGAGAGTATGTGAGAGAGGGAGGGGGTGTGAGAGAGGGAGAGAGTGTTAGAGAGGGAGGGTGTGTGAGAGAGAGTGTGTGAGACGGAGGGAGTCTGAGAGGGGGAGCATGAGAGATGGAGACAGTATGAGAGGGAGAGTGTGTGAGAGAGGGAGGGAGTGTGAGAGAGGGAGAGAGTGTGAGAGAGGGAGGGAGTGTGAGAGAGAGAGAGAGTGTGTGAGAGGGAGGGAGTCTGAGAGAGGGAGCATGAGAGATGGAGATAGTATGAGAGGGTGAGTGAGAGGGAGAGGGAGTTTGAGAGATGGGAAGAGTATGAGAGAGAGTGTGTGAGAGGGAGGGTGTGAGAGAGGGAGAGAGTGTGAGTGAGGGAGGGACTGTGAGAGGGAGAGGGTGTGAGAGAGGGAGGGAGTGTGAGAGAGGGAGTGTGAGAGAGGGAGGGAGTCTGAGAAAGGGAGCATCAGAGATGGAAAGAGTATGAGAGAGCGTGTGTGAGAGGGAGGGAGTGTGAGAGAGGGAGAGAGTGTGAGAGGGAGAGAGTGTGAGAGAGGGAGTGTGAGAGAGGGAGGGAGTCTGAGAGAGGGATCATGAGAGATGGAGACAGTATGAGAGGGAAAGTGTGCGAGAGAGGGAGGGTGAGAGAGGGAGAGAGTGTGAGAGAGGGAGGGTGAGAGAGAGAGAGTGTGTGAGAGGAAGGAGTCTGAGAGAGGGAGCATGAGAGATGGAGACAGTATGAGAGTGAGAGTGTGTAAGAGATGGAGGGAGTGAGAGAGAGGGATAACGTGTGAGAGAGGGAGGGAGTGTGAGAGAGGGAGAGAGTGTGAGAGAGGAAGTGTGGGAGAGGGAGGGAGTCTGAGAGAGGGATCATGAGAGATGGAGACAGTATGAGAGGGAAAGTGTGTGAGAGAGGGAGGGAGTGTGAGAGAAGGAGAGAGTGTGAGAGAGGGTGAGTGAAAGAGAGTGTGTGAGAGGGAGGGAGTCTGAGAGAGGGAGCATGAGAGATGGAGACAGTATGAGAGGGAGAGTGTGTGAGAGAGGGAGGGAGTGTGAGAGAGGAAGGGAGTGTGAGAGAGGGAGAGAGTGTGAGAGAGGGAGGGAGTGTGAGAGAGGGAGAGAGTGTGAGAGAGGGAGGGAGTGTGAGAGGGAGTATGAGAGATGGGAAGAGTATGAGAGAGAGTGTGTGAGAGGGAGCGTGTGTGAGAGATGGAGGGAGTGAGAGAGAGGGATAATATGTGAGAGAGGGAGGGAGTGTGAGGGAGGGAGAGAGTGTGAGAGAGGGAGGGTGTGAGAGGGAGTATGAGAGATGGGAAGAGTATGAGAGAGAGTGTGTGAGAGGGAGGGTGTGTGAGAGAGGGAGTGTGAGGGAGGGAGCGAGTGTGAGAGAGGGAGAGAGTGTGAGAGAGGGAGTGTGAGAGAGCGAGGGAGTCTGAGAAAGGGAGCATGAGAGATGAAAAGAGTATGAGAGAGCGTGTGTGAGAGGGAGGGTGTGTGAGAGAGGGAGGGAGTGTGAGAGAGGAAGAGTGTGAGAGAGGGAGTATGATAGAGGGAGGGTGAGAGAGGGAGGGAGTGTGAGAGAGAGAGAGAGAGTGTGTGAGAGAGGAAGTGTGATAGAGGGAGGGAGTGAGTGAGAGGGAGGGAGTCTGAGAGAGGTTGTGAGAGGAACGGTGTGAGAAAGGGAGAGAGTGTGAGAGAGGGAGGGAGTGTGAGAGAGGGAGAGTGTGACAGAGGGAGTGTGACAGAGGGAGGGAGTGGGTGAGAGGGAGGGAGTCTGAGAGAGGGTGTGAGAGGAACGGTGTGAGAAAGGGAGATAGTGTGAGAGTGGGAGGGAGTGTGAGAGAATGAGAGAGTGTGAGAGCGGGAGGGTGTGAGTGAGGGAGTGTGAGAGAGGGAGGGAGTGTGAGAGAATGAGAGGGTGTGAGAGCGGGAGGGAGTCTGAGAGATGGAGCATGAGAGATGGAGACAGTGTGAGAGGGAGAGTATGTGATAGAGGGAGGGAGTGTGAGAGAGGGAGAGAGTGTTAGAGAGGGAGGGTGTGTGAGAGAGAGTGTGTGAGAGGGAGGGAGTCTGAGAGGGGGAGCATGAGAGATGGAGACAGTATGAGAGGGAGTGTGTGAGAGAGGGAGGGAGTGTGAGAGAGGGAGAGAGTGTGAAAGAGGGAGGGAGTGTGAGATAGCGGAGGTGTGTGAGAGGGAGTGAGTCTGAGAGAGGGAGCATGAGAGATGGAGACAGTATGAGAGGGTGAGTGTGTGAGAGATGGAGGGAGTGAGAGAGGGATAATGTGTGAGAGAGGGAGGGAGTGTGAGAGAGGGAGAGAGTGTGAGAGAGGGAGGGAGTGTGAGAGAGGGATGAGAGTGTGAGAGAGGGAGGGTGAGAGATGGGAAGAGTATGAGTGTGTGAGAGGGATGGTGTGAGAGAGGGAGGGAGTGTGAGAGAGGGGAGAGTGTGAGAGAGGAGTGTGAGAGAGGGAGGGAGTGTGATAGAGGGAGGGAGTGTGATAGAGGGAGGGATGTGAGAGTGAGAGAGTGTGAGAGAGGGAGGGAGTGTGAGGAGAATGAGAGCATGTGAGAGCGGGAGGGAGTCTGAGAGATGGAGCATGAGAGATGGAGACAGTATGAGAGGAGTATGTGAGAGAGGAGAGTGTGAGAGAGGGTGTGTGAGAGAGGGAGGGAGTGTGAGAGAGGGAGGGAGTGTGAGAGAGGAAGGGAGTGTGAGGGAGGAAGAGAGTGTGATAGAGGGAGGGAGGGTGAGAGAGGGAGTATGAGAGATGGGAAGAGTATGAGATAGAGTGTGTGAGAGGGAGGGTGTGAGAGAGGGAGGGAGGGTGAGAGGGAGAGTGTGAGAGAGGGAGTGTGATAGAGGGAGGGAGTGTGAGAGAATGAGAGCGTGTGAGAGCGGGAGGGAGTCTGAGAGATGGAGCATGAGAGATGGAGACAGTATGAGAGGGAGAGTATGTGAGAGAGGGAGTGTGAGAGAAGGTGTGTGAGAGAGGGAGGGAGTGTGAGAGAGGGAGGGAGTGTGAGTGAGGGAGTGTGAGAGAGGGAGGGTGAGAGAATGTGAGAGTGTGAGAGCGGGAGGGTGTCTGAGAGATGGAGCATGAGAGATGGAGACAGTATGAGAGGGTGAGTGTGTGAGAGATGGAGGGAGTGAGAGGGAGGGATAATGTGTGAGAGAGGGAGGGAGTGTGAGAGAGGGAGAGAGTGTGATAGAGGGAGGGAGTGTGAGAGAGGGAGTTTGAGAGATGGGAAGAGTATGAGAGAGAGTGTGTGAGAGGGAGGTTGTGAGAGAGGGAGAGAGTGTGTGGGAGGGAGGGAGTGTGAGAGAGGGAGAGAGTGTGAGAGAGGGAGGGAGTGTGAGAGAGGGAGTGTGGGAGAGGGAGGGAGTCTGAGTAAGGGAGCATCAGAGATGGAAAGAGTATGAGAGAGCGTGTGTGAGAGGGAGGGAGTGTGAGAGAGGGAGAGAGTGTGAGAGAGGGAGGGTGTGTGAGAGAGAGTGTGTGAGAGGGAGGGAGTCTGAGAGGGGGAGCATGAGAGATGGAGACAGTATGAGAGGGAGTGTGTGAGAGAGGGAGGGAGTGTGAGAGAGGGAGAGAGTGTGAAAGAGGGAGGGAGTGTGAGATAGCGAGAGTGTGTGAGAGGGAGTGAGTCTGAGAGAGGGAGCATGAGAGATGGAGACAGTATGAGAGGGGAGTGTGTGAGAGATGGAGGGAGTGAGAGAGGGATAATGTGTGAGAGAGGGAGGGAGTGTGAGAGAGGGAGAGAGTGTGAGAGAGGGAGGGAGTGTGAGAGAGGGAGAGAGTGTGAGAGAGGGAGGGTGAGAGATGGGAAGAGTATGAGTGTGTGAGAGGGAGGGTGTGAGAGAGGGAGGGAGTGTGAGAGAGGGAGAGTGTGAGAGAGGGAGTGTGATAGAGGGAGGGAGTGTGATAGAGGGAGGGAGTGTGATAGAGGGAGGGAGTGAGAGAGAGAGAGTGTGAGAGAGGGAGGGAGTGTGAGAGAATGAGAGCATGTGAGAGCGGGAGGGAGTCTGAGAGATGGAGCATGAGAGATGGAGACAGTATGAGAGGGAGTATGTGAGAGAGGGAGAGTGTGAGAGAGGGTGTGTGAGAGAGGGAGGGAGTGTGAGAGAGGGAGGGAGTGTGAGAGAGGAAGGGAGTGTGAGGGAGGAAGAGAGTGTGATAGAGGGAGGGAGGGTGAGAGAGGGAGTATGAGAGATGGGAAGAGTATGAGATAGAGTGTGTGTGAGGGAGGGTGTGAGAGAGGGAGGGAGTGTGAGAGAGGGAGAGTGTGAGAGAGGGAGTGTGATAGAGGGAGGGAGTGTGAGAGAATGAGAGCGTGTGAGAGCGGGAGGGAGTCTGAGAGATGGAGCATGAGAGATGGAGACAGTATGAGAGGGAGAGTATGTGAGAGAGGGAGTGTGAGAGAAGGTGTGTGAGAGAGGGAGGGAGTGTGAGAGAGGGAGGGAGTGTGAGTGAGGGAGTGTGAGAGAGGGAGGGTGAGAGAATGTGAGAGTGTGAGAGCGGGAGGGTGTCTGAGAGATGGAGCATGAGAGATGGAGACAGTATGAGAGGGTGAGTGTGTGAGAGATGGAGGGAGTGAGAGGGAGGGATAATGTGTGAGAGAGGGAGGGAGTGTGAGAGAGGGAGAGAGTGTGATAGAGGGAGGGAGTGTGAGAGAGGGAGTTTGAGAGATGGGAAGAGTATGAGAGAGAGTGTGTGAGAGGGAGGTTGTGGAGAGAGGGAGAGAGGTGTGTGGGAGGGAGGGAGTGTGAGAGAGGGAGAGAGTGTGAGAGAGGGAGGGAGTGTGAGAGAGGGAGTGTGGGAGAGGGAGGGAGTCTGAGTAAGGGAGCATCAGAGATGGAAAGAGTATGAGAGAGCGTGTGTGAGAGGGAGGGAGTGTGAGAGAGGGAGAGAGTGTGAGAGAGGGAGAGAGTGTGAGAGAGGAAGTGTGGGAGAGGGAGGGAGTCTGAGAGAGGGATCATGAGAGATGGAGACAGTATGAGAGGGAAAGTGTGTGAGAGAGGGAGGGAGTGTGAGAGAGGGAGAGAGTGTGAGAGAGGGAGGGTGAGAGAGAGAGAGTGTGTGAGAGGGAGGGAGTCTGAGAGAGGGAGCATGTGAGATGGAGACAGTATGAGAGTGAGAGTGTGTAAGAGATGGAGGGAGTGAGAGAGAGGGATAATGTGTGAGAGAGGGAGGGAGTGTGAGAGAGGGAGAGAGTGTGAGAGAGGAAGTGTGTGAGAGGGAGGGAGTCTGAGAGAGGGAGCATGAGAGATGGAGACAGAATGAGAGGGAGAGTGTGTAAGAGATGGAGGGAGTGAGAGAGGGATAATGTGTGAGAGAGGGAGGGAGTGTGAGAGAGGGAGAGTTTGTGAGAGAGGGATGGAGTGTGAGAGAGGGAGAGTGTGAGAGAGGGAGGGTGAGAGAGAGAGTGTGTGAGAGGGAGGAAGTCTGAGAGAGGGAGCATGAGAGATGGAAACAGTGTGAGAGGGAGAGTGTGTGAGAGATGGAGGGAGTGAGAGAGAGGGATAATGTGTGAGTGAGGGAGGGAGTGTGAGAGAGGGAGAGAGTGTGAGAGAGGGAGGGAGTGTGAGAGGGAGTATGAGAGATGGGAAGAGTATGAGAGAGAGTGTGTGAGAGGGAGCGTGTGTGAGAGATGGAGGGAGTGAGAGAGAGGGATAATATGTGAGAGAGGGAGGGAGTGTGAGAGAGGGAAGGAGTGTGAGTGGGGGAAATGAGAAATGGCGACAGTGTGAGAGATGGTGTAAATGTGAGAGAGGGATAGAATGCAAGGGAGAGATGGAGTGTGAGGCAGTGTGCTTGGAGATATGGGATATGGGTATAATGGGGGAAACACAATCCGGATGAATACATTTGCTGAGTAAACAAAGTGTTCCTAAATTATAAACTCAGATACTGGATAAAGTAAATATTCTGAATGCAGTTTTCCACCATTGAAGTTGTGAATAATTGACAGTGTGATAGGTCAGTTATTGTGCAGAGCTGGAATAGAACGTGCCTTTCCCCAGTGAGAGGCCAGAAAGCAAACACGCGGCACAGACCCATTTAACAATAATTGTAAGGCAACCTCAAAAAAGATAGGCTTTCCTCTGATTATGATATGTGCGTCTGTTTTTCTTGGGTGCAACACAGATGTTTTCAATATGAAAAGCACAGGCGGCGCCCAGGGTCAGACAGATTGGACCTTACAATGAAGTTGATGCTGTGAAGTAACCAGTCAGCTTAAGCAGACGCTGAGTTCACACATGGACACAGTGAATAGAAAGTATTACAGTGAGAATATTGGCGGTGGTGGGGAACTGGGAGGGAACCTGCAGGTGTTGGTCCACACCCTCTCACAGCCAGACAACATCCAAAGCCTGAAAAGTGAGTGAAGTACCGAAGGAGGACATTCATTCCGTTTATCCTCAGCGGCTCTATAGAAGGGCAGATCATTCAATCCGACTACACCGCCCTTTCCCTGCAGACATACATTTGATTTTTGTCACTCCAACCATTCCCTGTGGAACCACTGTGATATCTGCCTGCCCCAGTGTCCCTATCCGTGCAGTCCAGAACCACTCGCTGTGTGAATGGTTTAGAAGCAGTTTTCCCTTTGGGATGATTGGATTGGCTGGGGCTGGGTTATTGGCAGTAAATTACCATGATGTGAGATTCGTGCCACACATTTCAGATTGTATAAGTTTTGGATAATCTGGATAACAATGAACTGTTTCCATGAACAATATAAATATATGTTGGAAAGATGTAACTGAAATATATTATCATGAAGCTACATTCATCATCGCGTAATGCAGAGCAGGAAATGATAAACAAATGACAACATGGGGAGACTACAGGGCCACTCACACCTCCTCCAACACTCATTTTAATCACTGCTCAGATTCTGCCTCAATGTAATTTCCCGCTTGTTCCTCACATCCTTTCGTTACCTCACTTCCTGTAAGAATAATAGAGGTAGACACCCAAAGCAAAACTTCAAACCGACTTGGGCATTGAAGGCCATAAGACAAGGAGACATTGGGGCTGAACTTGGTCACAGGGCCCATCGAGTCTGCTCCGCCATTCAATCATGGCTGATAAGTCTCTCATCCTCAATATTAGGGGCTGGTTTAGCTCAGTCAGCTAAATCGTTGGCTTTTAAAGCAGACCAAGCATACCAGCAGCACGGTTCGATTCCTGTTCCAGCCTCCCCGGACAGGCGCCGGAATGTGGCGACTAGGGGCTTTTCACAGTAACTTCATTTTTTGCCTACTCGTGACAATATGCGATTTTCATTTTTCCATATCCTACCTTCTCACCTTCTCCCCATAACTCCTGATCCCCCTATTAACCAAATTATTAAACCTTATTAAACAAAACGCCTTATTAAACAAACCATTGTTTGCAGCAAACTACTCAGCCTTCAGAACAGCGACCACGACACCACACAACCCTGCCAATACAATCTTTTCAAGATGTGCCAGATCTTCAACATGGATATCACCATTACCACCTTATCACCACCTAATAGTTCTAGAGATGTAGAGGAAAGGATGGCGAAGATGATTCTGGAAAAGAGTGAAAGTAACAGGGTAGTTGTTATGGGAGACATTAACTTTCCTAATATTGACTGGAAAAGATATAGTTCGAGTACATTAGATGGGTCGTTTTTTTGTACAATGTGTGCAGGAGGGTTTTCTGACACAATATGTTGACAGGCCAACAAGAGGGGAGGCCACATTGGATTTGGTTTTGGGTAATGAACCAGGCCAGGTGTTAGATCTGGAGGTAGGTGAACACTTTGGAGACAGTGACCACAAATCGGTGACCTTTACATTAGTGATGGAAAGGGATAAGTATACCCCGCAGGGCAAGAGTTATAGCTGGCGGAAGGGCAATTATGATGCCATTAGACATGACTTAGGATGTGTAGGTTGGAGAAGTAGGCTGCAAGGGTTGGGCACACTGGATATGTGGAGCTTGTTCAAGGAACAGCTATTGCGTGTTCTTGATCAGTACGTACCAGTCAGACAGGGAGGAAAGGGTCGAGCGAGGGAACCGTGGTTCACCAAAGAAGTGGAATATCTTGTTAAGAGGAAAAAGGAGGCATATGTGAAGATGAGGCGCGAAGTCTCGTTGGAGCGCTTGATAGTTACAGGGAAGCGAGGAAGGATCTAAAGAGAGAGCTAAGACGAGCAAGGAGGGGACATGAGAAGTCTTTGGCAGGTAGGATCAAGGAAAACCCAAAAGCTTTATATAGGTATGTCAGGAATAAAGAATGACTAGGGTCAGAGAAGGGTCAGTCAAGGACAGTTGTGTGAAGTTGTGTGTGGAGGCTGAGGAGATAAGCGAAATACTAAATGAATACTTTTCGTCAGTATTCACTCAGGAAAAAGATAATATTGTGGAGGAGAATGCTGAGACCCAGGCTATTAGAATAGATAGCATTGAGGTGCGTAGGGAAGAAGTGTTGGCAATTCTGGACAAGGTGAAAATAGATAAGTCCCCGGGGCCTGATGGGATTTATCCTAGGATTCTCTGGGAAGCCAGGGAAGAGATTGCTGAGCCTTTGGCTTTGATTTTTAGGTCATCATTGGCGACAGGAATAGTGCCAGAGGACTGGAGGATAGCAAATGTGGTCCCATTGTTCAAGAAGGGGAGTAGAGATAACCCCGGTAACTATAGGCCGGTGAGCATAACATCTGTGGTGGGTAATGTCTTGGAGAGTATTATAAAATATACGATTTATAATTATCTATATAGGAAAAATATGATTAGGGATAGTCAGCATGGTTTTGTGAAGGGTAGGTCATGCCTCACAAACCTTATCGAGTTCTTTGAGAAGGTGACTGAACAGGTGGACGAGGGTAAACAGTTGATGTGGTGTATATGGATTTCAGAAAAGCGCTTGATAAGGTTCCCCACGGTTGGCTATTGCAGAAAATACGGAGGCTGGTGATTGAGGGTGATTTAGAGATGTGGATCAGAAATTGGCTAGTTGGTGGTTTTTGGGAAATGTTCAGAATGGAGTTCAGTTACGAGTGGCGTACCACAAGGATCTGTTCTAGGGCCGTTGCTGTTTGTCATTTTTAGAAATGACCTAGAGGAGGGCGCAGAAGGATGGGTAAGTAAATTTGCAGACGACACTAAAGTCGGTGGAGTTGTAGACAGTGCGGAAGGATGTTGCAGGTTACAGAGGGACATAGAAAAGCTGCAGAGCTGAGCTGAGAGGTGGCAAATGGAGTTCAATGTAGAGAAATGTGAGGTGATTCACTTTGGAAAGAATAACAGGAATGCGGAATATTTGGCGAATGGTAAAATTCTTGGTAGTGTGGATGAGCAGAGGGATCTCGGTGTCCATGTACATAGATCCCTGAAAATTGCCACCCAGGTTGATAGGGTTATGAAGAAGGCCTATGGTGTGCTGGCCTTTATTGGTAGCGGGATTGAGTTCCGGAGCCATGAGGTCATGTTGCAGTTGTACAAAACACTAGTACGGCCGCATTTGGAGTATTGCGTACAGTTCTGGTCGCCTCATAATAGGAAGGACGTGGAAGCTTTGGAACGGGTGCAGAGGAGATTTACCAGGATGTTGCCTGGTATGGAGGGAAAATCTTATGAGGAAAGGCTGATGGACTTGAGGTTGTTTTCGTTAGAGAGAAGAAGGTTAAGAGGTGACCTAATAGAGGCATACAAAATGATCAGAGGGTTAGATAGGGTGGACAGCGAGAGCCTTCTCCCGCGGATGGAGGTGGCTAGCACGAGGGGACGTAGCCTTAAATGAGGGGTAATAGATGTAGGACAGAGGTCAGAGGTGGGTTTTTTACGCAAAGAGTGGTGAGGCCGTGGAATGCCCTCGTGCAACAGTAGTGAACTCGCCAACATTGAGGTCATTTAAAAGTTTATTGGATAAGCATATGGGTGATAAGGGCATAATTCAGGTTAGATGGCCTTGAGTTTTTTCCATGTCGGTGCAACATTGGGGGCCGAAGGGCCTGTACTGCGCTGTATCGTTCTATGTAACCATTATACATGAGAACACCACGCACTAGGTATGCGGTACATACTCGTGCGACTCGGCCAAGGATGTCTCGATGCATGGTACATTGGCAAGACCATGCGGACGCTGCAACAACAAATGAATGGGCATTTTGCGACAATCACCAGGCAGGAATGTTCCCTTCCAGTCGGGGAACACTTCAGCAGTCAGGGGCATTCAGCCTCTCATCTCTGCATAAGCATTCTCCAAGGCAGTCTTCAGGACTCGCGATAACGCAGAATTGTCGAGGAGAGATTTATAGCCAAGTTCCGCACGCATGAGTGCGGCCTCAACCGAGATCTTGGATTCATGTAGCATTACATCCACCCCCCACCATCTGGCCAGGACTTGCAAAATTCCAACAACTGTTCTGGCTTGAGACAATTCACACCTCTTTCACCTGGGGTTACCCCTACCTCCGGACCTGTAATGATTTGATTACCCGCAAATGCTCGCATTCCAAGCATTGTCTGGCAACTCTGACTTTGTCTATATAAATGTTTCTGGAACATATCTCGCCATTCACCTGAGGAAGGAGCTGCGCTCCGAAAGCTCGTGTTTGAAACAAATATTTTGGACTTTAACCTGGTGTTGGAAGACTTCTTACTGTGCCTTATTAACCAATAAACTATCTATCACTGTCTTAAATACACTGTGATTTGGCCTCCACAGCCTTCTGCAGCAAAGAGTTCCACATATTCACTACCTTCCGGATGAATACATTCCTCCACATCTCTGTTTTAAAGCATCGTCCCTTTCGTCTGAGATGGTGTCCTCTCGTTCTAGGTTTTCATAAAAGTTGAAAAGTCCTCTCCACATCCACTCTATCCAGGATACGCAGTATCCTGAAGGTTTCAACAAGATCCCCCCTCCCCCCTCATCCTAATCTCCAAAAAGTACAGACCCAGGGCGCGATAGTCCGCACTCACGACGGGGGGGGGGGGGGGGTGGAGAATAGCGGGCGGCGCAAATTTTTACGGCGACGCTGGTCCGATGCCCTCCCGCTATTTCCCCCCCCCCCCACGCCCCCCTGGCAGATGGACCGATTTCCAAGGCATTTACGGCAGTTTTTACAAACTAAAAACACACCTGCTCTCACCGTTCGCAAAAACGGCCGTAAAGTCCCGTTCTGGGGAACCATGGCACCGATTGGCATGGCAATGCTATGGTGCGGCCGTGCCAAGGGTGCCATTGTCCCGCGATCGGTGACCACCAATCGCGGGCAGCGGGTACTTCACCCGCGCACTGTTTCTCCCTGGGCCGCCCCGATGGATCCGTCCGCAGTGCTTCTGAGGGGCATAACGGCCCGTGCATGCGCGGGTTTCACGCAAATGCGCGATGACGTCATCCGCGCATGCGCGGGCTGGAGTAGTCCAATCCGCGCATGCGCGGCTGACGTCATCATGCGCGTCAGCCGTCGGTAACTTTGGCCACGCGATGCTAGCCACGACCGGGGAGCAGAATCGGTTCCGGGTCAGGGGCGCGGAGGCTACCTTCAACCACGGCCTGTTTCGTGGCAGCCTTCACGACTCTCCGCATTTGGGGAGAATCGCACCCCCAGAGTCCTCAACCGTTCCTCAAACGACAAGCTCTTCATTCCAGGGATTATTCTAGTGAACCTCCTCTGGACATGTCCAAGGGAAGCCCATCTTTCCTCAGATGCACGGCCAAAAACTGCTCACAATACTCCAAATGGGAACTGACCAGAGCCTTCTACAGCCTCAGAAGCATATCCCAGCTCTTGTATTCTAGCCCTCTTGACATTAACGCTAACATTGCATTTGCCTTCCTAACTGCTCACTGAATCTGCACATTAACCTGAGGAGAATCGTGAACACCGACTCCCAAGTCCCTTTGTGCTTCTGATTTCCGAAGCATTTCCCCATTTAGAAAACAGTCGATGCTTCTATTCCTCCTTCTAAAGTGCATAACCTCACACTTTTCCACATTTTATTCCATCTGCCACTTCTTTGCACAATCTCCGAGCCTCGAAGTCCTATTGCAACCCCCCTGCTTCCTCGATACTACCTGTCCCTCTACACATCTTTGTATCATCTGCAACTCAGTTTGCAACTTCGGTTCCTTCTTCCAGATTATTAATGTATATTGTTGGAAGTTGTGGTCCCAGCACAGACTACTGAGGCACATGACTAGCCTCCAGCTGCCATCCTGAAAAAGACCCATTTGTGCCACTGTCTGCCTTCTGCAATTCAGCCATTTCCTTTTCCATCCGAGGATCTTACACTGAACACCATGGGCTCTTAACTTATTTAGCAGTCTCCTATGCGGCACCATAACAAAGGCCTTCTGGAAATCTAAATAAATCGCTTCCACTGGTTCTCCTTTGTCTAACTTCCTTGTTATTTCCTCAAAGAACTCTAACAGATTTGTCAGACATGACCTCCCTTTGACAAAGCCGTGCTGACGCAGTCCTATTTTATGATGCCTTCCAAGTACCCCGCGATCTCATCTTCAATCATGGACTCTAAAATCTTACCAATGATCGGCTTATAATTCAGGGTAACCGGCCTATAATTTCTAGCCTCCCTCCCTGCTTAAACAGTGGTGCTACTTTAAAGTTATCTGGGACCCTTTCTGCCTTCAGTGATTCCTGAAAGATTACCACCAGTGCCTCCACAATCTCCTCTGTTATCTCTTTTGAAACCATGGGATGTAGTCCATCCGGTCCAGGTCATTCATCCACCTTCAGACCTTTCGGTTTCCGCAGAACCTTCTCCTTACTGATGCCACATCACTCATCTCTACCCGCTGGTTCTCCTGGAGCTCTGGGATCCCACTGGTATCTTCCACCGTGAAGACTGATGCACAGTAACTACATAGTTCGCCTGCCATTTTTTGTTACCTATTATTACTTCTGCATTCACATTTTACAGTGGTCCAACGTCTTTTTTGTCTCTCTCTTACCATTTATATCTGAAAAAATAACTTCCTATCTTCTATTACATTACTAGCTCGCTAGCACTCATATTTCATCTCCTCCTCCTTCATTGCTTTTTCAGTTGTCCTCTGCTCGCTATTAAAGGCTTCCCGATATTCTGGCATCACACTATTCCTCGCCACATTGTCTGCTTTTTATTTTGCTTTACTGTTTTCCTTGACTTCCCTCGTCAGCCATGGATTCCTTGTCCTCCCCTTATCATGTTTCCTCCTCTTGAAAATCTGTTGCGCCTCCCTAATAACCCCCAAAAACTCCTGCCATTGCTGTTCCACTGTCTTCCCTGCTCGGCCCCTTCTCCAATCAACTCTGGCTTCATGTCTTTCTGGTTCCCCCTATTTGTAATTAAAATCGCTTATTGTCACAAGTAGGCTTCAATGAAGTTACTGTGAAAAGCCCCAGTCGCCACATTCCGGCGCCTGTCCGGGGAGGCTGGTACGGGAATCGAACCTTGCTGCTGGCCTGCTTGATCTGCTTTAAAAGCCAGCGATTTAGCCTGGTGAGCTAAACAAGCACCTTTTAATTGTATTTAAATTGTATTTAATTGTAATACTGTTACATCTGACTCCAGCATCTAACATGCAGGGTAAATTCTGTCATATTGTGGGCACTGTTCCCTCAGGGTTCCCTCATCAAGTCTGCCTAATTACACATCACATGTTCGCTGGTCGGCTCTGCCACAAGCTGCTCCAAAGAGACATCTCTCAGACTTTCCACAAATTCCTTTTCTTCGGATTTTCACTGCATTTTGAAGTATAGATATAGAATTTACAGTGCAGAAGAGGCCATTCGGCCAAAAGAGACTGCAGCGGTTCCGGTTCTTGGAAAGAGCAGCCGACCCAAGCACACACCTCCACCTACATCCATAACCCAGTAACCCCACCCAACACGAAAGACAATTTAGCATGGCCAATCCACCTGACCTGCACATCTTTGGGCTGTGGGAGGAAACCGGAGCACCCGGAGGAAACACACGCACACACGAGGAGGATGTGCAGACTCCACACAGACAGTGACCCAAGCCGTGAATCGAACCTGGGACCCTGGAGATGTGAAGCAATTTTGCTAACCGCTATGCTACCGTGCTGCCCACAAAGTCCCCCATGATTATTGTGATATTGCCTTTTTTACACGCCTTTTCTATCTCCTAAATTATTTTCTTCTCCACATACTGACAACTGCTTGGGATCCTGTAAATAACTCCCATCACTGTATTTTTATCATTCGACCCCTCAACTCTGCCAAAGAGCTTCTCTGCCTTCTGATCCTATATTGCTCCTTGCTATCGATTAAATTCATTCCTTACTAACAATGCAACCCCGCCCCCTTTGCCCATCTGCCTGTTCTTTCGATAGAACACATACCCTTGCATATTATCATGCCAACCCTGATCACCTTGCAGCCCCGTCTCTGTGATGCCCACCACATCGTACCAGCCAATGTGCGCAAAATGAAAATTTACATTGTTCAGTATACTGCTCACATGTATGTACATCACGCTGAATACTGCATTGAGCACCTCCCTTCTCACACTTGCCTATTATTTGCCCTGCCTGTGGGTGATATTGTTCACGTATTTGTGTTCCCTATTTCCACTTCTATTATTACAGCTTCTAAGTTACCGCTCAGGTTCCTGCCCCCCTTTCATATTAGTTTTAACTCTCCGGGTGACACTAACAAACCTCCCAGACAGGATAGTGATGCCCCTCCAGTTTATATTCTGCCCACCCTTCTTGTCCAGGTCCCACCTGTCCCGGAAGATAGCCCAATGGCCCAGAAATCTGAAATCATTCCTCCTACACCTCCAGTTTAGCCACGTGTTTAGCTGCACTCTCCTCTTTTTTCTAGCCTCACCGTCACGTGGCACAGGGAGTAATCCTGAGATTACAACCCTAGAGGTCCTGCTTTTGACCTTACTGGCAAACCCCCTGAACTCCTTCTGCAGTACCTCGTCACTCTTCCTGTTGATGTCGTTAGTACCTGTGTGAACTGAGATCGCTGGCTGTTCACCCTCCCCCTTCAAGACACCCTTTGATCGTTCAGGGATATCCTTGACCATGACACCAGGGAGGCAACATACCGACCTGGAGTCTTTCCTGTCCACAGAAGCGCCTATCTGTGCCCCTTACTATAGAGTCCCTAACACTATCGTTTTCCTGCACTTTGCCCTCCCTTGCTGAGCAACAGAGCCAGTTGTCGTGCCAGTGTTCTGGCTGCTGTTGGTTTTCCCTGATAGGCTGTCCCCCCAACTGTATCCAACACAGTATACCTATTGGAGAGAGGGACAGCCACAGGGGATTCCAGCTCTGACTGCATGCCCCTTCCAGCAGTCATCCAGCCAGATATCTGCCTGTACCTTAGGTGTGACCATGCCTCCAGAACGTCTATCTATGATGCCTTCCGCCACCTGCATGCTCCTAAGTGCATCCAATTGCTGCTCCAACTGAACCACGCGGTCTGTGAGGAGCTGCCATTGGCTACACGTGCTGCAGACGTAGTCGACCGGAACACTGGAAGTGTCACGGTTCTCCCACATCTCACAGTTAGAGCACTGCACCCCGCTGAGTGAATTTTATGCACTCGTTAATTAATTCAAAATAATCACTCAATTGTTATCAGATTCAGTTACAATTAAATTTCTGGTCCTGGCGCTGGATTTTTGCTGTAAAAGTAAATGTTAAATTATAATCCCTGTTCTCAGGTTGAGTTACTCCGCTGCACATTTGATGAATTAGTTGCTGCAGTTGTATATAACTTTAATAACATGAGTAATACATGAATAGAATGGGAATACAGGGATACGGATCACGGATGTGCAGAGGATTATAGTTTCGATCGGTAGCATGTTCAGCACAGGCTTGAGGGCCGAAGGGCCAATATCTATGTTGTATTTTTATTTGTCCTTTGTTCTTTGTTATAACTATTTAAATCAGGTATTGCTGTGACAGGAGTCCAAAATCGCAATCAATAGTATATGTTACAAGTGTTTGTCTAAAACAACGAGCACGAGGTAATGGTACTGAGAGACTGGAGGAGATAATCCCACACCTTCTGGGCCAGACAGCAGAAGACAAGGCATCATGTGGTCAACTATTAATATAATAATAATCTTTATTAATACTCAGAATCTTTATTGTCACAAGTAGTCTTATATTAACACTGCAATCAGGTTACTGTGAAAAGCCTCTAGTTGCCATACTCCGGTGCCTGTTCTGGTACACAGAGGGAAATTTTAGAATGCCCAACTCACCTAACAACACATCTTTTGGGACCTGTGAAAGGAATTCGGAGCACCCGGAGGAAACCCACGCAGACAGTGCCCCGAGCCGGGAATCGAACACAGGACCCTGGAGATTTGAAGCTACTGTGCTAACCACTGTGCTACCACGCCGGCCATCAAATCAGGAATCTTCAAGAATTGGGAGAGTGTGGGTATCACAGAGAGTCTTGAATCTGCTGTGTAATACTGAGAAATAAATCAGCAAGGCAATGGCAGGCTTTGATTCTCCTACAATCCGCCAGGTCCAGTCTTAACCATCACATTAGACCCCAGTATTGGTTAGTCCAGTAACCCTGGGGCACAGACTCTCATTGATAAAGAATGAATGAAAACAATGGTTGATCACTCTCTTATTGTGGAACAGTCAGTATTTTCCTGAGGAGAAACCCGAGGGGATACAGAAGGGAACCAAAAGGACCAGTCTCCCCAACAACACCAGCGGAAGTTTGTCGTTATTCAGTTGTGGCAGTCAGATAGACTCAATAATTTAAATAAATATATCACACAATATATATATTTGTTTCTCAGCCCATTACTTCCCGGCTTCCATCATTCAAATTACTGAGACTCCTCAGTAGAAAAAGGCAGATAGGTTACATTGTAATACACCACATAGCAGCGATATGTTTACTAATTAATGGAATTAAAACCTGAAAGATAATCGCTCGTACTCACAGACATTTCAAAATGCATGTTATTGTAAAAAGTATAAAGATTTCTAGATATATTGAGTAAACATTGGACTGAAAATAATCATGACCCTGCCATGATAATTCTATAGAAAAATAATCACAGTTTAGTTAATTGTGAGCAGAAATGTGCATTTTCCATTTATTGTGTTATTATTGTCAGATCTGGAATTGCTGACTCCATTGGAAAAAAACAGTCTTATGATGATTATTGTCTGAACTGTATTTATTTACCCCTGTGATTACTGGAATAATAAATGCTTCAATAATCACAATCAAAGTTGCAATTAAATGGTTTTCGTTAATTACTATGTTCAATGGACTGAAAACGAATGTGATGCTTTCTGTCAATGTGGTACAAACCTGATGGTGTAATGTAGGTCATCCCGTATTCCATCATTGGATTCAATACATCGTAGAATTTACAGTACAGAAGGAGGCCATTCGGCCCATCGAGACTACACAACTCTTGGAATGAGCACCCTACACAAGCCCATATCTCCACACTATCCCTATAACCCAGTAACCCAATCTAACCTAAGGGCAATTTAGCATGTCCAATCCACCTAACCTGCACATCTTTGGACTGTGGGGGGCAATAAGAGCACCCGGAGGAAACCCACGCAGACACGGGGAGAACATACAGACTCTGCACAGACAGTGACCCAAGCGGGAATCGAACCTGGGACCCTGCTGCTGTGAAGTCATAGTGGTAACCACTATGCTACCGTGCTGCCCCATTGATCAGTTTTCTTTGCCAGAAACAGGCAGAGAGAATTCTCACCTATTCAGTAGTGGCACAGCAATGATGAATGAAATTAAATCCTGAGATATAATTGCTGGTATCATAGACATGGAAAATATTTCTCTAGACATAATGTTGTGGAAAGTTAAAAGATTTATTCATCTCGTTAGTGATCAATGGATTGATAGTAATCAGTATCTTGGCATGATAATTCTCTTGTAAAATGATCATTGTTTTAATGTCCTGTATCCGGTTCTCCGTCCCGCCAGCCCCGTTATCCGGCGCTGTGCACCCCCGCCACAACGGGATTCTCCGTTCCCGCACCGGTCAATGAGGTTTCCCATTGTAACCACCCCACGCCATCGGGAAACCCGCGGACATGGGTGCGCTGCCGGCGGAACTGGAGGATGCTGCCGAGGGAGAATCCCATCGATTGTGATTGTGAGCTGAACAAATGCATTTTAATTGATGTAATTATTGTTGTGTGATCAGGAATTACAGATTTGGGGGCAGCACAGTGGTGCAGTGGTTAACATTGCAGCCTCACGGCGCCGAGGTACCAGGTTCTATCCCGGCTCTGGATCACTGTCCGTGTGGAGTTTGCCCATTCTCCCCGTGTTTGTGTGGGATTCACTCCCACAGCCCAAAGACGTGCCGGGCAGGTGGATTGGCCATGTTAAAGTGCCCCTCATTTAGAGAAAATGAATCGAGTACTCTAATTTTTTTAAATGATGACGGATTCTACTCCACTGAATAACAATTTTAATGTGATTATGGTCTGAACAATAATTATAAACCGCCTGTGATTATTGCAATGAACAATTCTATGGCAATCACAGTGAAAGGTGCAAATACATGTTTTAGTTATTTGCTGTGTTTTATGCACTGAAAACTAATTTGTAATTTCTTTCGGTGTTGCACAAATAATAATTGGTTATATAACGGTTTTTTTAGCTACTCTTGCCCGATACATTGAGTATGGCTACCTCCCTGTAACCGGCTATATTGTAAATAACGATATACAATCCAGCGACCACTGTAAATAATGATATACTACCCAGGGACCACTTAAAATAATGATATACTACCCAGGGACCACTGTAAATAATGACATACTACCCAGGGAAGTCTGTAAATAATGATATACAACACAGGGACCACTGTAAATAACAATGTGCTACTCAGAAACCACTGTAAATAATGAAATAGTACCAAGGAACCACTATAAGTAACTATGCACTGAAAAGGGTCCACTGTAAATCACGATATACTATCATGTCCACTGTAAATAATGATATCCTACGCAGGGACCACTGTAAATAGTGGCATGCTAGCCATGAACCACTGTAAATAAAGGTGCACTACACAGAAACCACTGTAAATAATGAAATTGCACTCTGGCGCCGTTTGAAATAATGATGTACCAATCAGTGACCACTGTATATAATGACATACAGCGCAGGAAGCGCTACAAATAATAATGTGCCATTGTAAATAAAGACCACTGTAAATAATGAAAAAATATCCAGGGACCACTTCAATAATTATATACTGTCCTTGGTCCAAGGTAAATAATAGTATACACAGGGACCACTGTAAATATTGATATTCTACCCTGAGACCGTTATAAATACTGATATTCTACCCTGGGACCACTGTAAATAACTAGATACTGCCCAGCGACCACAGTAATTAATAATATACTCCAAGGGGTCTCTTTAAATAATGATATACTGTCCAAGGACGTGTAAATAATGATATACTGCACAAGTCCACCGAATATAATTATATCCTATCCACCGACTACTGTAAGTAATTGAATATTCATCAGGGATACTGTGACTAATGATGGATTCAGCATAACCCTCTGTAAATAATGATATTCTGCCGGGAACCACAGTAAATAATGATAGGAAATCGCTAATTTTCACAAGCAGGCATCAATTGAAGTTACTGTGAAAAGACCCGAGTCGCCATATTCCGGCGACTGTTTGGCGAGGCAGGTACGTGATATTCTGCGTAGGGATCACTGTAAATCGTGATATCTTTCACAGGGACCACGGAAAATAATGATCTACTACACATGGACCACCTGTAAATAATAATGTAACACCCAGGAACAACAGTAGATAATATTAAACTACAGAGTGAAAACTGCAAATAATGACATACTGACCAAGGACCACAGTAAATAATGATATAGTACCCAGGGAACCCTGTCAATAAGACATACTACCCCGGAACCACTGTAAATAATGATATACTAACCAGGGGCCACATTAACTAATGACATTCTACCCAGAGACTACTGTAAATAATGATATGTTACCCTGGGTCCACTGTCAATAATGATATAATATTTAGGGACCACAATACATAATGATATACAATCCAGCGACCACTGTAAATAATGACATACTGCCCAGGGACCACTGCAAACAATAGTATATTACCCAGGGACCATTGGAAATCATGATATTCTGCCCAGTGACTACAGCAAATTATAGTATACTACCAAGGGACCACTGTAAATGAAACGAAAATTAAAATTGAAAATCGCTTATTGTCACGAGTAGGCTTCAATAAAGGTACTGTGAAGAGACCCTAGTCGCCACATGCCGGCGCCTGTCCGGGGAGGACGGTACGGGAATCGAACCGTGCTGCTGGCCTGCTTGGTCTGCTTTAAAAGCCAGCGATTTAACTGTGAGCTGTGGCAGTGAGCTAAACCAACCCCAGTAAAGATATACTACCCATGGCTACTGTAAATAATAATATGCTATCCAGGGACCACTGTAAGTCATGGATTTCCACGCTGGGAAGTTGAAAATAATGATGCGCTGCACAGGGACCACGGTAAATAATGACATTATGTCCAGGGACCACTGTCAATACTAATATACTGCCCAGGGACAAAATTATAATGATATACTACCCAGGGGCCACTGTAAATAATGATATACTATCCAGGGACCACTGTAAATAATGATATACTGCCCAGGGACCATTGTAAATAATGATATACTACCCAGGGACCACTGTAAATAATGATATACTGCCCAGGGACCACTGTAATTAATGATATAATACCCAGTGACCACTGTAAATAATGGTATACTCCCCAGTGACCACTGTACATAGTGATATAACAACCAGGGATCACTTTAAATCATGATATTCTACCCAGGGCCCACTGTAAGTAATGGTATACTACCTAGGGCACTGTCAATAATGACATACTATCCAGGGAACTCTGTAAATAAACTTAAATCACCCAGGGACGACTGTAAATGATAATATAATTTCCAGGTACCACTGTTAATAATGAAATTCCACAATAGGACCTTGGTAAATAATGACGACCTACACAGGAACAACTGTAAATAATGACGTACTGCCCATGGACTGCAGAAAATAATGATATACTACACAATGGCACTGTAAATAATGATATGCAACCCAGGGACAACTGGAAATAATGATTTACTATCCAGGACTACTGGAAATAACGGAAACACACGCTTGGTCCGTTGTAAATAATGATGTACTACAACTCGACCGCTGTAAATAAATACTGCCCAGGGACAAATGGAATAATAGAATAGTAGCCAGGGACCACTATAAATAATGATATACTACCCAATATCCGCTGCAAATAGCGATGCACTATCCACGACCACAAAATAATGATATACCACATAGGGACCAGTGTAAATAATGATATACTACTCATGGACCTCTGTAAATAATGATACTCTACTCACGAACCACTTTATATAATACAATTCCACTTTTGGACCGTTGTAAATAACGATATCCTACCCTGGCAGCTATGTAAATATAGATATATTTCCCAGGGAAAACTGTAAATAAGGAATTTACACGCTGGGGCCGCTGTAAATAATAAGACCATAAGACATAGGATCGGAAGTAAGGCCATTCGGCCCATCGAGTCCACTCCACCATTCAATCATGGTTGATTTCAACTCCATTTACCCGCTCTCTCCCCATAGCCCTTAATTCATCGAGAAATCAAGAAGTTATCAATTTCTGTCTTAAAGACACTCAATGTCCCGGCCTCCACCGCCCTCTGTGGCAATGAATTCCACAGGCCTACCACTCTCTGGCTGAAGAAATTTCTCCTCATCTCTGTTCTAAAGTGACTCCCTTTTATTCTAAGGCTGTGCCCCCGCGTCCTAGTCTCCCCTGCTAATGGAAACAACTTCCCTACGTCCATCCTATCCAAGCCATTCATTATCATGTAAGTTTCTATTAGATCTCCCCTCAACCTCCTAAATTCCAATGAATATAATCCCACAATCCTCAGACGTTCATCGTATGTTAGGCCTACCATTCCTGGGATCATCCGTGTGAATCTCCGCTGGACCCGCTCCAGTGCCAGTATGTCCTTCCTGAGGTGTGGGGCACAGAATTGCTCACAGTATTCTAAATGGGGCCTAACTAGTGCTTTATAAAGCCTCAGAAGTACATCCCTGCTTTTATATTCCAAGCCTCTTGAGATAAATGACAACATTACATTTGCTTTCTTAATTACGGACTCAACCTGCAAGTTTACCTTTAGAGAATCCTGGACTAGGACTCCCAAGTCCCTTTGCACTTTAGCATTATGAATTTTGTCACCGTTTAGAAAATAGTCCATGCCTCTATTCTTTTTTCCAAAGTGCAAGACCTCGCACTTGCCCACGTTGAATTTCATCAGCCACTTATTGGACCATTCTCCTAAAATGTCTAAATCTTTCTGCAGCCTCCCCACCTCCTCAATACTACCTGCCCCTCCACCTATCTTTGTATCATCAGCAAACTTGGCCAGAATGCCCCCAGTCCCGTCATCTAGATCGTTAATATATAAAGAGAACAGCTGTGGCCCCAACACTGAACCCTGCGGGACACCACTTGTCACCGGTTGCCATTCCGAAAAATAACCTTTTATCCCAACTCTCTGCCTTCGGTCTGACAGCCAATCGTCAATCCATGTTACTACCTTGCCTCGAATACCATGGACCCTTATTTTACTCAGCAGTCTCCCGTGAGGCACCTTGTCAAAGGCCTTTTGGAAGTCAAGATAGATAACATCCATTGGCTCTCCTTGGTCTAACTTATTTGTTATCTCTTCAAAGAACTCTAACAGGTTTGTCAGGCACGCCCTCCCCTTACTAAATCCATGCTGACTTGTCCTAATCCGACCCTGCACTTCCAAGAATTTAGAAATCTCATCCTTAATGATGGATTATAGAATTTTGCCAACAACCGAGGTTAGGCTAATTGGCCTATAATTTTCCATCTTTTTTCTTGTTCCCTTCTTGAACAGGGGGGTTACAACAGCAATTTTCCAATCCTCTGGGACTTTCCCTGATTCCAGTGTCTTTTGAAAGATCATAACTAACGCCTCCACTATTTCTTCAGCTATCTCCTTTAGAACTCTAGGATGTAGCCCATCTGGGCCCGGAGATTTATTAATTTTCAGACCTTTTAATTTCTCTAGCACCTTCTCCTTTGTGATGGCAACCATATTCAACTCTGCCCCCTGACTTTCCTGAATTGTTGGGATATTACTCATGTCTTCTACTGTGAAGACTGACGCAAAGTACTTATTAAGTTCCTCAGCTATTTCCCTGTCTCCCATCACTAGATTACCAGCGTCATTTTGGAGCGGCCCAATGTCTACTTTTGCCTCCCGTTTGTTTTTAATGTATTTAAAGAAACTTTTACTATCATTCCTATTGTTACTGGCTAGCCTATCTTCATATTTGATCCTCTCCTTCTTTATTTCTCTCTTTGTTATCCTCTGTTTGTTTTTGTAGCCTTCCCAAACTTCTGACTTCCCACTACTCTTTGCCACATTATAGGCTCTCCCTTTTGCCTTGATGCATTCCCTGACTTCCTTTGTCATCCATGGCTGCCTAATCCTCCCTCTGATAACCTTTCTTTTCTTTGGGATGAACCTCTGCACTGTGTCCTCAATTACTCCCAGAAGCTCCTGCCATTGCTGTTCTACTGCCTTTCCGACTAGGCTCTGCTTCCAGTCGCTTTTCGTCAGTTCCTCCCTCATGCGCCTGTAATTACCTTTATTTAACTGTAAAACCTTTACATCTGATTCTACCTTCCTTCTTTCAAATTGCAGACGGAATTCTACCATATTATGATCACTGCTTCCTAAGTGTTCCCTTACTTTAAGATCTTTTATCAATTTTGGCTCATTACATAACACTAAGTCCAGAATAGCCTGTTCCCTCGTGGGCTCCATCACAAGCTGTTCCAAAAAGCCATCCTGTAAACATTCAATGAATTCCCTTTCTTTGGGTCCACTGGCAACATTATTTGCCCAGTCCACCTGCATATTGAAGTCCCCAATGATCACTGTGACCTTGCCTTTCTGACATGCCCTTTCTATTTCGTGGTGCATGCTGTGCCCCTGGTCCTGACCACTGTCAGGAGGCCTGTACATAACTCCCATTATGGTTTTTTTGCCTTTGTGGTTCCTCAACTCTACCCACACAGACTCCACATCGTCTGACCCTATGTCGTTTAGTGCTATTGATTTAATTTCATTTCTAATTAACAAGGCAACCCCGCCCCCTCTACCCACCTCTCTGTCTTTTCGATAGGTTGTAAATCCCTGGATGTTTAACTGCCAGTCCTGAACCCCCTGCAATCACGTCTCTGTGATGCCTACCACATCATACCTGCCAGTCACAATCTGGGCCACAAGCTCATCTACCTTGTTCCGTACACTGCGGGCATTTAAATATAGCACCTTTAATTCCCTATTGACTGTCCCTTTTTGTTTTCTTAGTGTGGTGGACCTTGGTTTACTGAGCCTTTCCATACACTGTGACATATTTTGTGAGATGGGGACTATCGTAACCTCTCCTGAGCTCTGTTTTTTCGTGATTTTTTGTAATCCTAAGCAGCTACGCTTCCCACTGATTCCTTCACCTCTTGGTTCCCTGACTTTCCCTCCCCCCCCCCCCCCAATCTCTAGTTTAAAGTCCTATTGACCACCCTATTTACTCTTTTCGCCAGAACACTGGTCCCAGCACGGTTCAGGTGGAACCATCCCAACGGTATAGGTCCCCCCTGTCCCAAAACTGATGCCAGTGTCCCATGAAAAGGAACCCCTCTTTCACACACCACTCTATCAGCCACGTGTTAACTTCCCTTATTCTTGCCTCCCTATGCCAATTTGCACGTGGCTCGGGCAGTAATCCGGAGATTATGACCCTTGAGGACCTGTTTTTAAATTTGAATCCTAACTCTTTATAATCTCTAAACAGGTCCTCTTTCCTAGACTTGCCTAAGTTGTTGGTACCGACATGGACCACAACAACTGGATCCTCCCCCTCCCTCTCCAATATCCTTTCAAGCCGGTCAGAGATGTCCCGCACCCTAGCACAGGGCAGGCAACATACCATGCGGGACCCTCTATCCTGCTCACAAAGGATACTATCTATCCCTCTGATAATAGAATCCCCTACAACTACAACTTGCCTATTTACTTCCTCCCCTTGAATGTCCTGCTGAACCATGGTGCCTTGGTCAGCTGACTCATCCTTCCTGCAGCCCTGTTCGCCATCCACACAGGGAGCAAGTGCCTCGTACCTGTTGGACAGGGTCAAGGGCTGAGGCTCCTGAGTTCCTGACTGCTGGTTCCCTTTACCTGCCTGACTTGCAGTCACACTCTGCTGTCCCTGGCCACTGGCTGTCACTCGAGAACAGCCCCTTCACAAACCACCTTCAACTTACGCTGACCGCACTGCACGTATGCAAATGTCCCCGGAACAGCCAATCAGAAGCTCTGCTCTGCTGCCCTCTGCTGGATGCTTGACTTGCGTCGAACTCCTCGGGTCACTGATGCAGGTGCCCCTTCAACTTACGCTGACCGCACTGCACTCTGAGGTCCCCACCTGCTTCAAGAAGTTCACCATCATACCGGTACCAAAAAATAACCAGGCAACATGCCTCAGTGACGACCGCCCGGTGGCCCTGACGTCAGTTGTAATTAAGTGCTTCGAGAGGCTGATCATGAAGCGCATCAGCTCCATTCTCCCGGAACACCTTGACCCACTTCAATTCGCATACCGTCGCAACCGGTCCACATCAGACGCCATTTCACTGTCCCTACACTCATTCCTAGAGCATCTCGAAAACAAGGACTCCTACATCGGACTCCTATTTATTGACTACAGCACCGCCTTCAACACCATAATCCCAGCCAAGCTCATATCAAAGCTCCAAAACCTAGGACTTGGCTCTCCACTCTGCAACTGGATCCTTGACTTTCTGACCAACAGACCACAGTCAGTAAGAATGAACACCAACACCTCCTCCACAATAGTCCTCAATACCGGTGCCCCGCAAGGCTGCGTACTTAGCCCCCTATTTTACTCCCTGTACACACACGACTGCGTGGCAAAACTTGGTTCCAACTCCATCGACAAGTTTGCTGACGATACAACCATAGTGGGCCGGATCTCGAATAACGACGAGTCCGAATACAGGAGGGAGATAGAGAACCTTGTTGAGTGGTGCAGCGACAACAATCTCTCCCTTAATGCCAGCAAAACTAAAGAGCTGGTCATCAACTTCAGGAAGCAAAGTACTGTACACACCCCTGTCAGCATCAACGGAGCCGAGGTGGAGATGGTTAGCAGTTTCAAATTCCTAGCGGTGCACATCACCAAAAATCTATCCTGGTCCACTCATGTCGACGCAATCACCAAGAAAGCACAACGGCGCCTTTACTTCCTCAGGAAACTAAGGAAATTCGGCATGTCCACATTAACCCTTACCAACTTTTACAGATGCACTATAGAGAGCACCCTATCAGGCTGCATCACAGCCTGGTATGGCAATTGCTCGGCCCAGGACCGCAAGGAACTTCAGAGATTTGTGAATACCGCCCAGTCCATCACACGAACCTGCCTCCCATCCATTGATTCCATCTACACCTCCCGCTGCCGGGGGAAAGCAGGCAGCATAATCAAGGATCCCTCCCACCCGGCTTCCTCACTTTTCCAACTTCTTCCATCGGGCAGGAGATTCAGGAGTCTGAGAACACGGACGAACAGACTCAAAAACAGCTCCTTCCCCACTGTCACCAGACTCCTAAATGACCTTCTTATGGACTGACCTCATTAACACAACACCCACGTCTGCTTCATCCGATGCCAATGCTTATGTAGTACATTGTATATATTGTGTTGCCCTATTATGTATTCTCATGTATTTTCTTGAATTCTGTTTAATTCCCTTTTCTTCCCATGTACTGAATGATCTGTTGAGCTGCTTGCAGAAAAATACTTTTCACTGTACCGCGGTACACGTGACAATAAACAAATCCAATATCCAGGGACCACTGTAAATAATGATATACTATCTAGGGACCACTGTAAATAATGATATACTCTCCAAGGATCACTGTAATTAATGGTATGCTACCCAGGGACAATTGTGAACAGTAAAATTCCGCTCTGGGAACGAGTGCACGGCAAAGGGACCTTTGAAAAAATGAATACTTCCCAGAGACCACGACATAGAATGATATACTACCCAGGGACAATTGTAATTAATGTTATACCACACGGGGACAACGGTACATAATGATATACTGTCCACGGACCACTGTAAATAATGACATACTGCCCAGCGACCACTTAGAATAATGATATTCAACTCAGTGACCACGGTAAATAATGATGTACCATCCAGATAGAATACCATTATTTACAGTGATCTCCTGGCAGTATTTGTTTCCTGACAGTGATTCCTCGGCAGCATATCATTATTTACAGTGGTCACTGGGCAATATTTCAATATTCACAGTGGTGTCTGGGTAGTATATCATTATTTACAGTGGTCCCTGGGCAATCATTATTCACAATGGTCCCTGGGTAGTATATCATTATTTACAGTGGTCCCCAGGCAGCATAACATTATTAACAGTGGTCCGTGGGCAGTATATCATTATTTACAGTTGTCCCCAGGGAACGTATCATTATTTACAGAGGACCCTGGGCAATATATCATTATTCACAGTGATCCTTTGACAGTACGTCATTATTTGCAGTGGTTTCTGGCACCATTTCATTATTTACAGTGGTCCCGGGCGGTATATTCTTATTCCCAGTGGTCCCTGGGCAATGTATCAATATTCGCAGTGAAACCTCGGTGGCATATCATTATTCACAGTTGTCCCTGTGTAGTATATCATTATTTACAGTGGTTCCTGTGTAGTATATCATTATTTACAGTGGTTCATAGGACATAGAACATAGAACACTACAGCGCAGTACGGGCCCTTCGGCCCTCAATGTTGCGCGGACCTGTGAAACCATCTGAAGCCTATCTGACCTACATATTCCATTTTCATCCATATGTCTATCCAGTGACCCCTTAAATGCCCTTAAAGTTGGCGAGTCTACTACTGTTGCAGGCAGGGCGTTCCACACCCCTACTACTCTCTGAGTAAAGAAAATGCCTCTGACATCTGTCCTATATCTATCACCCCTCAATTTAAAGCTATGTCCCCTCGTGTTGGTCATCACCATCCGAGGAAAAAGACTCTCACTGTCCACCCTATCTAACCCTCTGACTATCATATATGACTCTATTAAGTCACCTCTCAACCTTCTTCTCTCTAACGAAAACAACCTCAAATCCCGGAGCCTTTCCTCGTAAGACCTTCCCTCCATACCAGGCAACATCCTAGTAAATCTCCTCTGAACCCTTTCCTTTGCTTCCACATCCTTCCTATAATGTGGTGACCAGAACTGCACGCAGTACTCCAGGTGCGGCCGCACCAGAGTTATGTACAGCTGCATCATGACCTCGTGGCTCCGAAACTCAATCCCCGTACTGATAAAGGCTAGCACACCATATGCCTTCTTAACAGCCCTATTAACCTGGGTGGCAAATTTCAGGGGTTTATGTACCTGGATGCCGAGATCACTCTGTTCATCTACACTACCAAGAAACTTGCCATTAGCCCAGTACTCTGCATTCCTGTTACTCCTTCCAAAGTGAACCACCTCACACTTTTCCGCATTAAACTCCATCTGCCACCTCTCAGCCCAGCTCTGCAGCTTATCCTTGTCCCTATGTATCCTATAACATCCTTCAGCACGATCCACAACTCCACCGACCTTCGTGTCATCTGCAAATTTACTAACCCATCCTTCTACACACTCTTCCAGGTTATTTATGAAAATGATAAACAACAGTGGCCCCAAAACAGATCCTTGCGGTACACCACTAGTAACTGAACTCCAGGATGAACATTTGCCATCAACCACCACCCTCTGCCTTCTTTCAGCTAGACAATTACTGATCCAAAAGGCTAAATCACCTTCAATCCCATACCTCTTATTTTCTGCAATAGCCTACCATGGGGAACCTTATCAAACGCCTTACTGAAATCCAAATACACCATATCAACCGCTTTACCCTCATCCACCTGTTTGGTCACCTTCTCAAAAAACTCAATAAGGTTTGTGAGGCATGACCTACCCTTCACAAAACCGTGTTGACTATCGCTAATCAACTTGTTCTTTTCAAGATGATTATAAACCCTATCTCTTATAACCTTTTCCAATATTTTACCCACAACCGAAGTAAGGCTCACAGGTCTATAATTAACAGGGTTGTCTCTACTCCCCTTCTTGAACAAGGGGACAACATTTGCTATCCTCCAGTTTCGGAGGAAACCCACGCACACACGGGGAGGACGTGCAGACTCCGCACAGACAGTGACCCAGCCGGGAATCGAACCTGGGATCCTGTGAAGCATTTATGCTAACCACTATGCTACCGTGCTACCCCACACAAGAGTATGGGTGATTCTCCATTCTGTCTTCCAAAGTTAGCCTGAGAGGATCTTCATGTCCACGCTGTATTAAGTTGCCACGGTAATTACTGATTTCACAGACAAAGCGAAGAACTACAGGGAATCGAGTGATTTCAGAGGAGAAGAAAACTTCACTTGGCCAAATAGAACCCACCGCAGCTCATCTCCTCGTTAGTATAGTGGTTAGTATCCCCACCTGTCACGCGGAGACCGGGGTTCAATTCCCCGGCGGCGTGTTTGTACCTCTGGTGAAAAAGGACGAGAAGCCTTTTGAAAACTGGCACATCGGCTGCCAAAAGTGCCGAGGCGCAGCGTCCAAGAGATGCACTCAACGGTGCGGACTAGACACTGCTCTTCCTAAACGCCAAACACTATTGTTTTTCCGCACCCTCGTCGGTCAGCGAACAGGCCACATATCGTCTTCATTTCCCACATTTTCCCCAGCAAATTCTAAATGCTGCTTTCAATATGCGCCATTTTCCGCACACGATATGCGTTCACAAAAACGTGATGATTCAAACACATATCTCCAACGGTCAACTCAGCCAACTCGTGAATAATAAGACAATCAAACAGAATCGGACAGTGACTCACGGCAACTGGTTAGGAACAGAATCGCCGATGCAGGTCACCTGCATCCTGCCGTGTTCAACAACGGTCCGCTTTAAAATGCAAAAGCTGCACGCCAAATTGTAATAATTTGATAGTGCTTCTGTGCTTCCTGAATTTCTCTTTTATTCATCTTTGATTTGCTCCTCTATCCATTAGACGGAAGTAGCTAGAAATGAAATATACCTCACAGTGTACTGAACGTCATTGTTGCTCCATGCAGACTTCGTTCCGCAGAGACTGTTCCTGATCCCACATTTGTTAAACTAATGTGCCCAGCGTCGACGCGAGTTGTGATTTTGCAACGTGCCTATTCAACCTCTCTTTATACTGTGTTCTTTTGGTGAACAAGACAGTTTACTTCATTGTGATCTCTTGGAAACGCAAAGATACGAAGCCCCGATTTGCACCAAAGTCTGATTAATAATGTTTGATGCTGACGAAACAAATAGCGGCCCTGCAGAGGTGACGGGTTAATTGAACGCTTTTTTCTTTAAATGGATGCTAAAATATCTTCGGATGGAATTTGGGCTGCATCTTAAGCCTCTGGAACAGATCGCCTGAATATCCCTCTGAGAAGATGGCAATTGAGCGATGAGTCGGTTTGAAGATGTCAGGGTCTGAAGTGAACTACCGCCTCAATATTTATAGCTCAACACACGCGAAATAGTATGGGTGATTCTGCATTCTGTCTTCCAAAGTTAGCCTGGGAGGATCTTCATGTCCACGCAGTATTAAGTTGCCACGGTAATTACTGATTTCACAGACAAAGCGAGGAACTGCAGGGAATCGGGTGATTTCAGAGGAGAAGAAAACGTCAGTTGGCCAATGGGAACACAGCACATCATATTTCCTGGTTAGTATAGTGGTTAGCATCCCTGCCTGTCACGCGGGAGACCGGGGTTCCCCGACGGGTAGTTGGAACCCCAGGAGAAAAAGGAGGAGTAGTTTTTTGAAAACTGGCACATCGGCTGCCAAAAGCGCCAAGGCACATCGCCCAAGAGATGCACACAACGGTGCGGAATTGATACAGGTTTTCCTAAACGCCAAACACTATTGTTTTTCTGCACCCTCGTCGGTCAGCGAACAGGACACATATCGTCTTAATTTCCCCCATTTGCCACTGAAAATTCTAAATGCTTCAGTGACCTATGGTCCTGTACGCCTAGATCTCTCTGACTTTGAATACTTTTGTGGGCTCTACCATTCAATGTATATTCCCTGCAAGAGATGCATTAGGATTGCTCATCATTCACGATTTTATGAATATAGAAATAAATGTATCCCGACAATTTGAATTCATTTAGAGCGTGAGGTGAATAAATGAAATGAAAATTGCTTATTATTACAAGTAGGCTTCAAATGAAGTGACTCTGAGAAGCCCGTCGTCGCCAAATTCCGGCGCCTGTTCGGGGCGGTTGGTACGGGAATTGAACCCGCGCTGCTTCCCTGCCTTGGTCTGCTTTTAAGCCAGCTATTTAGCCCTGTGCTAAACCAGCCCACATTAGCAATCTGGAAACAGCTTTTAAAATGAAGATAGAGAAAACTTTTTTTCAAACTGTGCAATTCAAACCAGTCCAAACTCAAAACAAAAGTAAAACTCATAGGGCCGCAGCCCAGCTCCAGCCACACAATGACAACACAGAAGGCATGTGATCAGACAAAAACATTTCTTAAACGGACACCCCCATGACCGTAAGAACACAAGATGTGGGAGAAGAATTAGACCACTCGGCCCATCCATTCTGCTCCGCCATTCAATAATGGCTGATACTTTCTCATCCCCATTCCCCTGTCTTCTTCCCAAATCCCCTGATCCCCTTATTAATCAGGAACCTATCTATCTCTGTCTTCAAGACACAGTGTATTGGCCTCCACAGCCTACTGCGGCAAAGAGTTCCACAACGAGATTCACCAACCTCTGGCTGAAGAAATTTCTCCTCATCTCTGTTTTAAAGGACCGTCTCTTTAGTTTGAAATTGTGTACTCTGTTTCTACTTTTTCTTACAACTGGAAACATATTCTCCACGTCCACACTACCCAGGCCTCGCAGTATCCTGTAAGTTTCAATTTTATCCCCCTCATACTTCTAACTCCAACGAGTCCACACCCAGAGTCCTCATCGTTCCCCATTCGACAAGCTCCTCATTCTAGAGATCAAATAACAACGAAAAATTACAGCACAGGAACAGGCCCTTCGGCTCTCCAAGCCTGCGCCAATCCAGATCCTCTCTCAAAAACTGTCGCCTATTTTCTGAGGATCTGTATCCCTCTGCTCCCTGCCCATTCATGTATCTGTCTAGATTCATATTAAGTGACGCTATCTTGCCCGCCTCCACCACCTCCGCCGGCAATGCGCTCCAGGCACCCAACACCCTCTGTGTAAACAACGTTACACGCATATCTCCCTTAAACCATTCCCTTCTCACCTTGAACTCGTGACACCGAGTAATTGAGTCCCCCACTCAAAGAAAAAGCTTCTTGCTATCCACCCTCTCTATACCTCTCATGATTTTGTAGACCTCAATGAGGTTCCCCTTCAACCTTCGTCTTTCTAGTGAAAATAATCCTAATCTACTCAAACTCTTCATAGCTAGCACCCTCCATACCAGGCAACATCCTGCTGAAACTCCTCTTCACCTTCTCCAAAGGTGGTAATGAGGCGACCAGATCTGTACGCAGAATTCCAAATGTGGCCGTTACAAAGTCTTATACAACTGTAACATGACCTGCCAACTATTGTACTCTATACACCTTCCGATGAAGGAAAGCATTCCGCATGGCTTCTTGATTCTGTCGACCTGCGCAGCCACCTTCAGGGTACAATGGACCTGAACACTCAGATCTCTCTTTACATCAATTTTCCCCTATGCTTTTTCATTTATCGTACAGTGCACTCTTGAATTGGATCTTCCAAAATGCATCACCTCGCACTTGCCCAGATTGAACTCCATCTCCAATTTTTCCAACGAACTCTCCAATCTATCTATATTCCGCTGTATTCTCTGACAGGCCCCGTCACTATCTGCTACTTCACCAATCTTAGTGTCATCTGCAAACTGGCTAATGAGACCACCTATACCTTCCTCCAAATCATATATGTATATCACAAGCAACAGTGGTCCCAGAACGCATCCCTGTGGAACACCAATGGTCTCAGTTCTCCATTTTGAGAAACTCCCTTCCACCACAACTCTCTGTCTCATGTTGTCCAGCCAGTTCTTTATCCATCTAGCTAATACACCCTGGACCCCATGACACCAGGTTCTCCATCAGACTGCCATGGCGAACCTTATCAAATGCCTTACTGAAGTCCATGTATATCACATCTACAGCCCTTCCCTCATCAATCAACTTTGTCACGTCCTCAAATAATTCTATTCAGTTGGTAAGACATGACCTTCCCTGCACAGAACCATGTTGTCTATCACTGATCAGCCCATTTTATTCCAAATGGGAATAGCTCATATCCCTCAGTCTGTTCTCCAAAATATTCCCTACCACTGACGTCAGGGTCACCTGACAGTAATTACCTGAGTTATCCCTGCTACCCTTCTTAATCAAGGTGACATTATAAGCAATTATCCAGTCCTCCGGTACCTCATCCGTGTTCGAGTATCCTTTTTTTTTATAAATTGAGAGTAGCCAATTATTTTTTTCCAATTAAGTGGCAATTTAGCGTGGCCAATCCACCTAACCTGCACATCTTTGGGTTGTGGGGGTGAAACCCACGCAGACATGGGGAGAATGTGCAAACTCCACACGGACAGTGACCCAGGGCCGGGTTTCGAAGTGTTCGAGTATCCTGCCAGGATATCTGTCAAGGCCTCAGCTATTTCCTATCTCACTTCCATCTGAAACCTGGGATAGATCCCATCCGGACCTGTGGACTTATCTACCTTAATGCCTTTTAGAATACCCAACACATACTCCCTCCTTATCCCTGGCATTGTCTTGTAGTCCATCTGACATGAATGCTAACATTGTGCCTGCATGGTGGAGCAGTGGTTAGCACTGGGGCCTCACGCGGCCAAAGTCCAGTTTCGATCCCTGCTCTGCGTCACTGTCCGTGTGGGGTTTGCACATTTCCCCCGTGTTTGCATGAGTGTCGCCGCCGCAACCAAAAGTTGAGCAGGCCAGGGGCATTTGGCATACTAAATTGCATAGTTTTCAGGTGCGAGGGGCAAGGTTTAGAGGAGATGTACGAGGCAAGTTTTTATACACAGAGGGTAGTGGGTGCCTGGACTCGCTACCGGAGGATGTGGTGGAAGCAGGGACGATAGTGACCTTTGAGGGACATCTTGACAAATACATGAATAGGATGGGAATAGAGTGATAAGGACCCAGGAAGTGTAAAAGATTTTTGTGTAGTCGGGCAGCATGGTGGGCAAAGGTTTGTAGGGCCGAAGGGCCTGTTCCTGTGCTGTACTGTTCTTAGTTCTTGTTATTTAAATGGAAAAAAATAATTGGGTAATGTAAATATTCTGGACGGGAGCTATTCTCTGAAATCCGTTGTTTACACCAACTGTCGTCATCAGCCACTGGTTTTCGGGCTCTGTACCAATCAAGTGAAAGTTTATGACCGATAGCTGCTTCTTCCAGTGTTGTACCATCGGTAACCACACATCTGGAGTGTTCTCTCCAAGTTACAGGCCTGGATAAATAGTTTGGAGTACCTGAGTTGTCCCAGCATCAGGATCTCTCTCTGGCCATTGCCTGTATTGTTCAGAGGAACGGGTGAAATCAGTGCTGTTTGGAAACAGCTGTGCTGCTGGGCTTGTCAGAAAGCTGCCTGATACTGATAGATGACAGATTCTTACCGACAGGAATTAATTCCGGATTTTCTGTCAGGATTTACTTCCTCGGACTTACCTCCCCATACCCCACAAGACACTGGGGTTACATACCTGTAGCCGGGGGTCTGTTTCGAGGATACCATGTCGTAACCACGTGACTGGGCCATCATTCCCCTTGGGTGAGGACCAGGCCTGGATCAGGGAGATACCCAATTTCGGTAAGTCACCACGGGGATCCACTAAACAGGAAGTATTGATGAGGAGGCTCAGCACTATCGGGAGAGGCTCCCACAGTCACATCCCCTGCTGCAATAGTGAGACTGTTAGTCAGTGGTGAAAGTTGAAAGAAAGACGTGACAACCAGACTGAAGACGACACTGACAAACTGAACACAGCACATGAAACGGACACACACGACCCTCCCGATTGCGACACCGCAACAATATGGGAGGAGGTCATTCACTACTTCCAGTCAGTTACAACATGACAGGAGGAAAAAGGCATTCACTTCATCGGGTTTGATACGTTGAAACAGGAGAAGGCCATTCAGCCCATCGAGTCTGTTACACGGAATCGGAGAAGAAGGCAATACAGCACAAGAAATCTGTTATACGGTGGTAGCCAGGATATGGAGATGCCGGCGTTGGACTGCGCTGATCACAGTAAAATGTCTTACAACACAAGGTTAATGTCCAACAGGTTTGTTTCGAATCACGATCTTTCGGAGCGCAGCTCCTTCCACAGGTGAATGAATATGTGGGTTCTATAAACATTTGTATAGACAAAGTCAATGATGCAAGTCTATCCTTTGAATGCGAGTCTTTGCAAGATATTGCGTTTTCACAGGTCCAGGTGGAGTCACGAGACAGGGTAAATCCCAGATTAATGAGATGTGAATTGTCTCGCCAGTACTGTTGGTAGGATTTTACAACTCAAGACGAGGTGGAGGGGGGAGGGGGGAAGGGGGGGGGGGGCAGAACGTAATGCACCAGGAATACAAGTCCCGCTTGACGTCGTACACATGTGTGCAGAACTTGGAGATGAGTTTCTGTTCGGCGATTCTGCGTTGTCGTGCGTCCTGAAGGCCGTCATGGAGAACGCTAACCCGAAGATTTGAAGCTGTATTTCCTTGACTGCTAATCTGTTCCAGGACTGGAAGGGAACATAAGAGCAGAAGAATTTGGATCACGAGTAGGCCATCTGGCACCTCGAGCCTGCTCCGCCATTCAGTGAGATCATGGCTGATCTTTTGGGGACTCAGCTTCAGTTTCTGGCCCGAACACCATAACCCATAATCCATTTATTCTTCGAAAAACCTATCTTTATCTGAAAAATCATTTCATAAAGGAGCCTCCACTGCTTCACTGGGCAAGGAATTCCAGATATTCACACTTTTCTGGGTGAAGAGGTTCCTCCAAAACTCAGTTCTAAATCGACTTCCCCATTTTTTTGAAGCTATGCCCCCTAGTTCATCTTTTACCCGCCAGTGTAAACAATTTGCTCGCATCTAACCTATGTAATCCCATCAAAATGTTTTATGTTTCTATAAGGTCCCCCCTCATCCTTCTAAATTCCAACCGGTACAGTCCCAGTCTACTCAACCTCACCTCGTAATCCAACCCCTTCAACTGCGGGATCAACCTCTTGAATCTCCTCTGCACACTCTCCAGTGCCAGTACGTCCTTTCTCAAGTAAGGAGACCAAAACTGAACACAATACTCCAGGTTGGGCCTCACGCACACCTGATACGTGAACCATAATCTCTCTAATCTTAAACTCCATCCCTCTAGCAATGAAGGACAAAATTCCAATTGCCTTCAAAATAACCTGTTGCACCTGTACACCAACATTTTCCGACTCGTGCACTAGCACACCCAGGTCTCACTGCATATCAGCATGTTTTAATATTTTATCATTTAAATAATAATCACTTTTGCTGTTATTCCTACCAAAATGGATGACCTCACATTTGTCAACATTGAATTCAATCTGCTAGACCGTAGCCCATTCACGTAACCTATCCAAGTCCCTCTGCAGACTTCCAGTTTCCTCTGCACTTTTTGCTTGACTACTCATTTTAGAGTCGTCTGCAAACTTGGACACATTGCCCTTGGTCCTCAACTCCAAATCATCGATGTAAATTGTGAATAATTGTGGGTCCAACACTGATCTCTGAGGGACACCACTAGCTACTAATTGCCAGCCAGAGCATCACACAACATGGAATTGTCTCCACTTGGAGTGACAAAGTTAATTGTCACTTTGTTAAGTGACAAAATTGATTTTGTGAATTTTATTCACAAAATAAATGTGCAGGACACATTTCATATGTGTCCTTCATTTGGAAGGACACATATGAAAGCGAAATACAGGGTTTACGGTAGGGTTCTTGGCAATGTGGAGGAGCAGAGAGTTCTTGGGTTCATTGTTCATAGATCATTGAAAGTTGCCACTCAGGTTGATAGAGCTGCGAAGAAGACCTAAGGCGTGCTGGCGTTGATTAGCAGACGGATTGAATTAGAGAGCCGTGAAGTGATTATGCAGCTGTGCAAAATCTTGATAAGGCCACATTTGGAACACTGTATGCAGGGTAGCATGGTGGTTAGCATAAATGCTTCACAGCTCCAGGGTCCCAGGTTCGATTCCCGGCTGGGTCACTGTCTGTCTGTAGTCTGCACGTCCTCCCCCTGTGTGCGTGGGTTTCTTCCGGGTGCTCCGGTTTCCTCCCACAGTCCAAAGATGTGCGGGTTAGGTGGATTGGCCATGCTAAATTGCCCGTAGTGTCCTAATAAAAGTAAGGTCTTGGAGGGGGGGGGGTTATTGGGTTATGGGTATAGGGTGGATACGTGGGTTTGAGTAGGGTGATCATGGCTCGGCACAACATTGAGGGCCGAAGGGCCTGTTCTGTGCTGTACTGTTCTATGTTCTATGTTCTGGTCGCCAAATTTTAGGAAGGATGTGGATGCTTTGAAAAGGTGCAAAGGGGATTTACCAGGATGTTGCCTGGAATGTAGAGTTGGTCTTACGAGGAAAGGTTGAGGGTGCTAGGCATTTTCTCATTAGAACGTTGAAAGATGAGGGTCGACTTGACAGAGGTTCATAACATGATCAGGGGAATAGATAGATTAGGCAGTCAGAGACGTTTAACCCGGGTGGAACAAACCATTACATGGGGGCATAAATTAAAGGTGAATGGTGGAAGACATGGGGGGATGTCAAGGTAGGTTCTTACCCTGAGTGTAGTGGGGGCATGGAATGCACTTCCTGTGGAAATAGTTGAGTCGGAAACATTAGGGTCCTTTAAGCGGCTATTGGATAGGTACATGGATTACAGTTGAATAATGGAGTGTAGGTTAATTTGTTCTTCAGAGCAGCACGGTAGCATTGTGGATAGTACAATTGCTTCACAGCTCCAGGGTCCCATGTTCGATCCCTGGTTGTGTCAGTGTCTGTGCGGAGACTGCACGTCCTCCCCGTGTGTGCGTGGGTTTCCTCCGGATTCTTCGGTTTCCTCCCACAACCCAAAGAGTGCAGGTTAGGTGGATTGGCCATGATAAATTGCCCTTATTGTCCAAAATTGCCTTTAGTGTTGGGTGTAGTTACTGGGTTACGGGAGTAGGGTGGAGGTGTTGACCTTGGGTAGGGTGCTCTTTCCAAGAGCCGGTGCGGACTCGATGAGACGAATGGCCTCCTAATGCACTGTAAATTATATAATAATCTATGATTAATCAAGGACAAAGGATAGGCCCAACATCGTCGGCCGATGGGCCTGTTCTGCGCTGTATTTTTCTATGTTCTATGTTCTCAAAGGAATTCTTGTCATCGTTATGTTAATTAAATTAGAGGAGCACGGTGGCACAGTGGGTTAGTACTGAAGCCTCACGGCGCTGAGGTCCCAGATTCGATCCTGGCTCTGGGTCGCTGTCCGTGTGGAGTTTGAACATTCTCCCCGTGTTTGCGTGGGTTTGCCCCTGCCACCCAAAGATGTGCAGGCTAGGTTGATTGGCCACGTTAAATTGTCCCTTAATTGGAAAAACTGAATTGGGTACTCTAAATTTTTAAAAAAGTTAATTACTTTGACAATTAGGTACAATTTGTGCTGTGACTCACTAATTCTCCACCCTCACACATCTCGCAGGGATACTACTGGGATAAGTTTTGGAGTGCTCTGTTGGCTCTCCGTTGCCAATGTTTATTCATCCTCCGGCACAACCTGCACAATTTTCCACATGGAAATCGGAAGCCATTTGCGGCAGCGTACTTGGCGCTTATTGATAATCACGTTTCCTATATTGCACACTTAGCAGCCATTCTGCATGACTTCATTAACTCTGAATCATTTTGCAATTTAATGTTGAAGAATCCTGTCTAAGCCCTGGTTTCGTTCGCATTCTTCCTCCTGTGGCGTGCATTCCTCTCTCTCTCTCTCTCTCCATTTGATTTTCCTACTGGATGTCTGCATGCCACTCCCTCTGCCCAGATCTCGGCCTGTCTTTCGGACTCTCTCTCGACACAGATGTGGTTGAATGAATTGTTGTTTCTAGAGCTTCTGCTTTTGATTTTCAGAGCTTGAGATTTTGGACTCCAAATCATAAGAACATAAGAAATAGGCGCAGGAGTAGGCAACACGGTAGCATGGTGGTTAGCATAAATGCTTCACAGCTCCAGGGTCCCAGGTTCGATTCCTAGCTGGGTTACTGTCTGTGCGGTGTCTGCACGTCCTCCCCATGTGTGCGTGGGTTTCCTCCGGGTGCCCCGGTTTCCTGTGCAGTTGCTCGTTGATCATTGCTCGGCACAACATTGAGGGCCGAATGGCCTGTTCTGTGCTGTACTGTTCTATAGGCCATCTGGCCCCTCGAGCCTGCTCCACCATTCAATGAGATCATGGCTGATCTTCTGTGGACTCAAATCAACTTCCGGCCCGAACACCATAACCCGTAATCCCTTTATTCTTCAAAAAACTAACTACAAATATTTAATGAAGGAGCCTCAACTGCTTCACTGGGCAAGGAATTCCATCGATTAACAACACTTTGGGTGAAGAGGTTCGTCCGAAACTAAGTCCTAAATCTACTTCACCTTATTTTGAGATTCTGCCCCCTCGTTCTGCTTTCACCCGCCAGTGGAAACAACCTTCCTGCATATATCCTATCTATTCCATTCATAATTTTATATGTTTCTATACGATCCCCATCATCATTCTAAATTCCAACGAGTACAGTCCCAGTCTACTCAACCTCTCCTCGTAATCCAACCACTTCAGCTCTGGGATTAACCGAGTGAATCTCATCTGCACACCCTCCAGCGCCAGTACGTTCTTTCTCAAGTAGGGAGACCACAACTGAACACAATACTCCAGGTGTGGGCTCACAAAAACCTTACACAATTGCAGCATAACCACCCGAGTCTTAAACTCCACCCCTCTAGGAAGGAAGGACTAAATTCCATTTGCCTTCTTATTCACCTGTTGCCCCTGTAAACCAACTTTCTGTGACTCATGCACTACCACCCCCTGTCTCTCCGCACAGCAGCATGCTTTAATATTTTATTGTTTAAATAATAATCCCGTTTGCTGTTATTCATACCAAAATGGATAACCTCACATTTGTCAACATTGTATTCCATCTGCCAGACCCTAGGCCATTCACTTAACCTATCCAAATCCCTCTGCAGACTTCCAGTATCCTCTGCACTTTTCGCTTTACCACTCATCTTAGTGTCATCTGCAAACATGGACACATAGCCCTTGGTCGCCTACTCCAAATCATCTATGTAAATTGTGAACAATTGTGGGCCCAACACGGATCCCTGAGGGACACCACTAGCTACTGATTGCCAACATGAGATACACCCAACAACCCCACTCTTTGCTTTCTATTAATTAACCAATCCTCTATCGACGCTACTACTTTTCCCTTAATGCCATGCATCTTTATCTTATGCCACCTTTTGTGAGGCACCTTGTCAAAAGCTTTCTGGAAATACAGATATACCACATCCATTGGCTTACCGTTATCTACTGCACTGGTAATGTCCTCAAAAAATTCCACGAAATTAGTTAGGCACGACCTGACCTTTATGAACCCATGCTGTGTCTTCCCAATGGGACAATTTCTTTCCAGATGCCTCGCTATTTCTTCCTTGATGATAGATTCCAGCATCTTCCCTACTACGGAAGTTCAGTTCACTTGCCTATAATTTCCCGCTCTCTGCCTACCTCCTTTTATGAACAGTGGTGTCGCGTTTGCTAATTTCCAATCCTCCGGGACCACCCCAGTGTCTAGTGAATTTTGGAAAGTCATCACTAGTGCATCTGCAATTTCCAATATAATGTCAATGAAGATATGTCTTGTGAGCTGTACCGCACTTTTCCTAACAGTAGGCCTGAGTAGTTCGATAGTAAAACAATATCTAAGGACGATTCATTATTTCAAAGTGATTTAGATAACCGTGACTGCACTCGGGTAGGATGACATCAGTCTCTAAGTCATAAATGGGGAGACACAGAGTCTCTTAATATCCAGAAAGGTGTTGTTGATATCAAGTTTCTATATTCAAGAAACGCCGCTGACCATTTGGACAGAGCTGAAGAAATATATCTTCACTCAAAGAAGCGTAAATCTGCGTAATGTTCTCCACAAAACTCCATTGAGACCAAGTCGCTAAGTGTGGACAAAATGGGCAGCACGGTGGCCTTGTGGTTCGCACAACTGCCTCACGGCGCTGAGGTCCCAGGTTCGATCCCGGCTCTGGGTCACTGTCCGTGTGGAGTTTGCACGTTCTCCCCGTGTCTGCGTGGGTTTCGCCCCCACCACCCAAAAATGTGCAGAGTAGGTGGATTGGCCACGCTAAATTGCCCCTTAATTGGAAAAAATAATTGGCTAATCTAAATTAAAAAAAAAAAAGTGTGGACAAAATTACATATTTTAAGAACTGATGTATTAATTAATAGTTATTTGGCTTTTAAAAAATGTTTTAAATAATTTATCTAACACTTAACTATCCCTCCCTCAACCCGAAATCAATCCATCAACAACTAACTACCCTTTGACAAGCTTTGACAAAGAGTAATCGGACTCGAAACGTTACCTCATTTCTCTCCCTACAGAAGCTGCCAGACTTTCTGAGATTTTCCAGCATTGTCCCTTTCGTTTAAAATATCTGACGCAACTATCCCTTCTATCCAATCCCAACAAATTCACTTTTAGCAAAGCACGTAACACTAGAAAGGCAGGGAAATTGTTCCTTACGAAAGCCTGGACTTGCATATATCTCAAGACCGCTGTTCTCAGGAGATCGGATGTCTTTCTCAATTCTTCAAAAGTTACAAAACCTCCCTCCAGAAACACGTCTTCAAACATGATCACATCTTTTCCCTCCCAGAAGTGGAACATTTGTTCTGGTTCAAATGGATGGTTTCCTCGGACTGGCATTAGTTTCGACACTGCCCCTGAAATTAAAATGGTTGTGAAACTGCATCTAAATCTTCCATGTTTCCACATCAACAGTGGTGTTCGAATATATCCACGGCACCAACGGAATGACGCTGTCGCCAGCGGCCATAGCGCCGACCTCCTATTTTCCAATTGTTCCATACACACCACCTCCAGATCAGGTACCCTACCCGAGCACCAAACCATGTCGCCGTTCAGCGCCCAGTAATTTTGCATAAGATTCGGCAGGGCTGTGTCGTCCAAATGTTGCTCATTCTGTAAGAATGATTTCCGAATCCCATTCTCTCCGTCTTTTCTGAGGCCTTTCTTTTTCTTACACACCCGATCCACTTCTCTGCTGGGTTCTGCCCCTCTCTGAATATTTTTTTCCCGAATTTATTCACCCAATTTTCTCCCCCCCGCAAAAAAAAACAGAGCTGGGGGTTGCCCATGACTAAACCTGACGCACATGAGTACAGATATCAAATGAAATGAAGTTCCAAGTATCCCGTGTGTGTCGCAGTATTTAATTGATCAAACGCACCAAACCCCTCAGAGCCTGCGTTCCCTCCAGCTCAAACACCTCACCTCATAAATCACCTCCTGAGGCTGCGTTCCCTCCAGCTCCCACATTCCACCTCATTAATCACCTTTTGAGCCAGTATTCCGTCCTGCTCTCATTTTCCACCTCATTAATAATGTCCGGTGCCTGCGTTCCCTCCAGCTCCCGCACTCCACCTCATTAATAACATCCTGAGGCTGCGTTTCTTCCAGCTGCCAAACAGCACCTCATTAATCACCTCCTGACACAGCGGTCCCTCCAGCTCCCACACTCCACTTCATTAATCACCTCCTGACCTTCCGTTCCCTCCAGCTCCCACACTCCACCTCATTAATCATCTCCTGACCATGCGTTCCCTCCAGCTCTCACACTTCACTTCATTAATCATCTCCTGACCCTGCGTTCCCTTCAGCTCCCACACTATACATCATTAATCGGCTCCTAAGGCTGAGTTCCATCCTACTCCCACACTCCTCCTCCGTCACTGGAATAACTCACTCAACCCATGGTGTGAAAATACGACTGGCCCCCCATGCCAGAGACACTGAGCCTCCTGCACCCCGCCTCCCCCAAAACAGAAAATAACCCAACCCTTGAGTGACCATCCCACAAGTATATTCTGGGTGTGTAATAATGAATGACAGACACATTGACTTTTATTATTTTTCTCTCCGGTTAGAGCTCTTGTCTCAGGATTACCACCGAGTAAAGATTCTCTTTGCGCCGTCCAAGCTTCAAAATCAGTTCTCCAGGGGAAGAGAAAGAGAACGCTGGAGATTAACTAAAGCACGGTAGCATAGTGGTTAGCCAAATGCTTCACAGCTCCATGGTCACAGGTTCGATTCCCAGCTTGGGTCACTGTCTGTGTGGAGTCTGCACGTAATCCCTGTGAGTGCGTGATGCTCCGGTTTCCTCCCACAGTCCAAAGATGTGCAGGCTAGTTGGATTGGCCATGAAAAATTTCCCTTAGGGAGCAAATTACCCTTAGTGTTAGGTGGGGTTACTGGGTTATGGGGAGAGGGTGGAGGTAGGGTGCTCTTTCCAAGAGCCGATGCAGACTCGCTGGGCCAAATGGCCTCCTTCCGCACTGTAAATTCTATGAAAAACATTATTGAAATCAAAAGAAACAGCAAGAATCAGAACGATCCCGGGACTAGTCCCACTTTCATATTCACACTCTGAGTTTTCTTAGTTTATGAAACCAATTCAATTGTTAAATACCGTCAAAACAGACTGTATATGGGAGAAAGGTGGAGAGTGGAGGGAGAGAGGCAATGGGGAATGGAGGGAGGGAGGAAATGAGTAGGGGGGACGGATAGAGGCAGTGGGGAATAGATGGAGGGAGTGATTTTGGTGGAGGGGAGAGGCAGTGGGGAAAGGAGGGAGGGATTGACTGGGCACTGGGTGGAGAGAGGTAGTGAGGAATGGCGGGTGAGAGGGCGTAAGTCCAGCGTGAAGGGAGAGTCAGTGGCGAATGAGGGAGGGAGGCAGTGAGTGGGGAGTGGAGGGAGAAAGACAGTGGGGAATGAATGGAGGGAGGGAGTGACTGGGAGTGGAGGGAGAGAGGCTGTGGGGAATGGAGGGAGGGTGGTACACCAGAGGATGGGCAGTGAGTACAAACTGGAGATTTTGTCCCAGGGCCTGTTTCTCTATCTCTTGGGAATAATTTCTACCTCCGACTGCCTCATTGGGAATAAAGGCACAAACGCTAATGAAACCCCCCTCCCCACGATTTACCCTGAAACTCACCAACTCTACATGCTCACCAGCATTGGTTTATACCCGCCCATCACTGTCCAACTCCTACACTCTACCTCCTCACTCCCGAATTGAAGTTGACCCCCCTCCCATTCATTGTCCAAACTACCCCACTCTCACTGCTTACTCCATATCTGACGTTTAAGCTCACCCTTCCATTCACTATCGATGTCACCCACTCTGCCTGCTCACTCCAGGATTGATGTTTAACCTTCCCTCTCCCATTCACTGTCACCAACTTGACCTGCTCACTCCAGGTTTAGTTTTGAACCACGATCCCATTCACTGCCCACCCAATCGACCTGCTCACTCTAGGATTGGTGTTTAAACTTCTCCCTCCCCTTCACTGTCCATATCACCCACACTACGAGCTCACTCCATGATTCGTGTTTTACCCCAAACCCATTCACTGTCCACCCACTCTCCCTGCACACTCCCTTTCACTGTCAACCATGTTTACCTGCTCACTCCAGGATTGGTTTTTAACCACTCTAACCTTCCCATTCACTTTCCACCAACTCTAACTGCTCACTCCAGGATTGGTTTTTTAACTCTTCCCTCACATTCACTGTCCACCCAATCTACCTGCTCAATCCAGGAGCACTGTTTAACCTCCCCCTCCTTTTCACTTCCCAACTCACAACTATCCCTGCTCACTCCAGGATTACTGTCTAACCTCCCAGTCTCCCTTTCTCTGCCTAACTCGCCCACTCTACCTGCTTAGAACATAGAACATAGAACAGTACAGCACAGAACAGGCCCTTCGGCCCTCGATGTTGTGCCGAGCAATGATCACCCTACTCAAATCCACGTATCAACCCTATACCCGTAACCCAACAACCCCCCCCCCCTTAACCTTACTTTTTAGGACACTACGGGCAATTTAGCATGGCCAATCCACCTCACCCGCACATCTTTGGACTGTGGGAGGAAACCGGAGCACCCGGAGGAAACCCACGCACACACGGGGAGGACGTGTAGACTCCACACAGACAGTGACCCAGGAAGAAGTGATCCTGCTTCCTCCAGGATTGGGGATAATACCCCTCCGATCATTGTCCAACTGACCACTCTTCCTGCATTCCCCAGAATTGGTCCTTCCCCTCCCTTTCCAACTCACTGCCCAACTCCAACTGACTCACTCTACCTGCTCACTCCAGCTGTTTAACCCTCTCCCCTCTATTTCATTTCCCAACCTACCCACTCAACCTGCTCACTCCAGGATTGGTGTTTAACCTCCCCTCCCATTCACTGTCCCACTCACCACTCTACTTGCTCACTCCGGAATGTGTGATGAACCTCCCCTCTCCCATTCACTGTCCATGTCGCCCACTCTGCCTGCTAACTCCGGGATTAGTGTTGAACCTCCTTCCTTTCTATTTGAAACATGGAAGTCTCGAAAAACCTGACCTGAGAGTACTTGAGAAATGTAGGGGGAAATCCCACGCTGGGTTAGCAGCAGCTGCAAAAGAACGTTCTGAAATGCAGATAGCCTTTATGAAGCATCCGCTAAGAAAATAGCTTGTAACACCTCCAGCTGTAAAATGATACCTGTCTTTCAAGTTAAAGCAGACTGAACTTTAGTGACATGAAAGGAAGCTATATTTCGCACCGGCTCAACAGTTAATTATGTTAGGAAGCAGCTTAAAAGAATTGCCTGGATCTTCAGTAGAATTAGGTGACAAAGGTTTCGGTGTGAAATCCTGCTGCCACCAGTTGAATATGGGAAGCCGGAGAAGACGTGTCCACGAGACCACAAGTTAACACCAAGTCGGGGTCAGAGTTCCGACACGCCTCAAAGACCATTTGGCATTAATGCAACTTTAGAAGTGACAGGAACCAGATGGAACACCGCTGTCGCATCAAAGCTGAACTTTCTCCCAATATCCTTCTGTTAATTTAAACAAATCCAGCTTCCCACTCTCTCCACAGCTTCGACAAACAGTCATCGGACTCGAAACGTTAGCTCTTTTCTCTCCCTACAGATGTTGCCATACTTGCTTAGATTTTCTATCATTTTCCCTTACGTTTCAGCTACTCCACTCTCTCTCCATAGTTTTCGGACAATCCCCAAACTAATTCGAGATCCCAGCACTATCTCCATATCCCTCTGTCAACACAAATTAATCCAAGTACCCCCAATATCTCCCCATAGCCCTTTGTCAATTCCCAAACTAATCCCACTGCCCCACTATCTCCACGTAACCCAGTATAAATCCCCAAATTAATCGCACTGCCCCACTCTCTCCCCATAACCGTGCACCAGTCCGAAACGAATCCCATTGCCACGCCCTCTTCCCATACCCCTGTACTAATCCCAAACTAATCCCACTGACCCGCTCTTTCCCCATAGCCCTGTATCAATCCTAAACTAATCCCAGTGCCCCGCTCTCTTCCCGTTTCCCTGTATCATAAGAACATAAGAACATAAGAACTAGGAGCAGGAGTAGGCCATCTGGCCCCTCGAACCTGCTCCACCATTCAATGAGATCATGGCTGATCTTTTGTGGACTCAGCTCCACTTTCCGGCCCGAACAGCATAACCCTTAATCCCTTTATTCTTCAAAAAACTATCTATCTTTACCTTAAAAACATGTAATGAAGGAGCCTCAACTGCTTCACTGGGCAAGAAATTCCATAGATTCATAATCCTTTGGGTGAAGAAGTTCCTCCTAAACTCAGTCCTAAATCTACTTCCCCTTATTTTGAGGCTATGTCCCCTAGTTCTGCTTTCACCCGCCAGTGGAAACAACCTGCCCACCTCTATCCTATATATTCCCTTCATAATTTTAAATGTTTCTATAAGACCCCCTCATCCTTCTGAATTCCAATGAGTACAGTCCCAGTCTACTCAACCTCTCCTCATAATCCAATCCCTTCAGCTCTGGGATTAACCCAGTGAATCTCCTCTGCACACTCTCCAGTGCCAGTACGTCCTTTCCTAAGTAAGGAGACCAAAACTGAACACAATACTCCAGGTGTGGCCTCACGAACACCTTATACAATTGCAACATAACCTCCCTAGTCTTAAAATCCTTTCCTCTAGCAATGAAGGACAAAATTCCATTTGCCTTCTTAATCACCTGTTGCACATGTAAACCAACTTTCTGTGACTCATGCACTAGCACACCCAATTCTCTCTGCACAGCGGTATGCTTTAATATTTTAACGTTTATATAATAATCCCGTTTGCTGTTATTCCTACCAAAATGGATAACCTCACATTTGTCAACATTGTATTCCATCTGCCAGACACTAGCCCATTCACTTAACCTATCCAAATCCCTCTGCAGACTTCCAGTATCCTCTGCACTTTTCGCTTTACCACTCATCTTAGTGTCATCTGCAAACTTGGACACATTGCCCTTGGTCCCCAACTCCAAATCATCTATGTAAATTGTGAACAATTGTGGGCCCAACACGGATCCCGGAGGGACACCATTAGCTACTGATTGGCAACCAGAGAAACACCCATTTATCCCCACTCTTTGCTTTCTATTAATTAACCAATCCTCTATCCATGCTACTATTTTACCCTTAATGCCATGCATCTTTATCTTATGCAGCAACCTTTTGTGTGGCACCTTGTCAAAGGCTTTCTGGAAATCCAGATATACCACATCCATCGGCTCCCCATTATCTACTGCACTGGCAATGTCCTCACAAAATTCCGCTAAATTAGTTAGGCATGACCGGCCCTTTATGAACCCATGCTGCGTCTGCCCAATGGGACAATTTCTATCCAGATGCCTCGCTATTTCTTCCTTGATGATAGATTCTAGCATCTTCCCTACTACCGAAGTTAAGCTCATTGGCCAATAATTTCCTGCTCTCTGCCTACCTCCTTTTTTAAACAGTGGTGTCACGTTTGCTAATTTCCAATCCACCGGGACCACCCCAGAGTCTAGTGAATTTCGGTAAATTATCACTAGTGCATCTGCAATTTCCCTAGCCATCTCTTTTCGCACTCTGGGATGCATTCCATCAGGGCCAGGAGACTTGTCTACCTTTAGCCCCATTAGCTTGCCCATCACTACCTCCTTAGTGATAACAATCGTCTCAAGGTCCTCACCTGTCATAGCCTCATTTCAATCAGTCGCTGGCATGTTATTTGTGTCTTCCACTGTGAAGACCGACCGAAAAAACCTGTTCAGTTCCTCAGCCATTTCCTCATTTCCCATTATTAAAACTCCCTTCTCATCCTCTATAGGACCAATATTTACCTTAGCCACTCTTTTTTGTTTTATATATTTGGAAAAACTTTTACACTTCTTTATAGCTTTTTTAGTAGCTTTCTGTTGACCCCTAAAGATTTCCCAGTCCTCTAATCTCCCAGCAATCTTTTACTCTTTATATGCTTTTTGCACTGTGAAAAACCGCTTGGAAGGTTCTCCACTGCTCCTCAACTGTTCCACCATAAATTCTTAGCTCCCAGTCTACCTTAGCGAGATCTTCTCTCATCCCCTTGTAATCTCCTTTGTTTAAACACAAAACACTAGTATTTGATTTTACTTTCTCACATTCCATCTGAATTTTAAATTCCACCATATTGTAATCGCTCCTTCCGAGATGATCCCTAACTATGAGATTATGAATTAATCCTGTCTCATTGCACAGGAAAGATCTCGGACCGTTTGTTCCCTCGTAGGTTCCATTACATACTGTTCTAGGAAACTATCGCGGATACATTCTATAAACTCCTTCTCAAGGTTGCCTTGGTCGACCTGGTTAAACCAATCGACATGTAGATTAAAATCCCCCATGATAACTGCTGTACCATTTCTACATGCATCAGTAATTTCTTTGTTTATTGCCTGCCCCACCATAATGTATCAATCGCGAACTAATTCCACTGCTGCATTCTCTCCCCATACACCAGTATCAATCCCAAAACTAATCCTACTCTTCCACACTCTCCCCATAGCCATCCATCAATGGCCAAAATAATGCATCTGCCCATCTCTATCCCCAGAGCCAAGTAGCAATCGCCAAAGTAGTCCGACTGCCCCACGCTCTCCCCATAGCCCCCAAATAATTGCACTGCCCCACGCTCTCCTCCTGGACCTGTGTCAATCCCGAAACTGATCCCAATGCCACACTCTGTATCCATCGCCCTGTATTAATTGCCAAACTAACCCCACGGCCCCGCTCTCTACCCATATTCCTGTATCAATCCCCAAACTAATGCTCGTGCCCCACGCTCTCGCCATAGCCCTGTTTCAATACCCAAACTAAACCCAATGCCACTACCCCTGTTTCAATCAAAATTTATCCCTTTGCTCCACTCTATCCACATACCCCTGTGCGAATTCAAACTAATTGCAGTGCTCCACTCTTTCTCCATCGCCCTGCATCAATCCCAAACTAACCACACTGCCCCGCTCTCTCCCCATAGAACTGAATCAATTCCCAACTGATCCCCCTGCCTCACTCTGTCCCCATAGCCCTCTGTCAATCCCCAAACTAATGCAACTGCCCGCGCTCTCCCCATAGGACTGTAAACATTCCCAAACTAATCGCATTGCCCCACTTTCACCCCACACCCCTGCATCGATCCCAAAATTAAACCCATTGCCCCACTCTCTCCGATAGCCCTTTATCAATGTCGAAATCAATCACTGCCCCGCTCTCTCTCCACATAGCCGCGTATCAATCGTAAAGGAACGACATTGTACGGCTCTCTCCCCATAGCCCTCTGTCAATCCAAACTAATTCCACTGCTCCACTCTCTCACCTTCGGCCTATATTAATGCCCAAGCTAGTCGCAATGCTTCGCACTCTCTCTATAGCCCTGTAATAATCCCCAAATTATTCCCATAGCCTGCACTCTCCACATAGCAATGTGTCAATCCAAACTAATGGCACTTCCCGATCACTGTCACCATGCCCTGCGTCAATCAAAGCTAATGTCACTGTGTCATAATCTCAACACAGGTCTGTTTCAATCCCCGAACTAATCTCACTGCCCCACAGCCTCCCCATAGCCCTGTAACAATCCACAAACTAATCCCCTGCCCCGTTATGAGATCTTTAACACAGTGGGATACACAGCTGGCTTGTAATTCAGAACAATGACAGAACCGGACCCGCTCTCCGAACAGGCGCCGGAATGTGGCAACTAGGTGTTTTTCACAGTAACGTCATTGAAGCTTACTTATTGCAATCAGAGATTGTTATAACTCTCTCCCCATAGCATCGACTCAAGTCTAAAACTAATCCCAATGCCGAGCTCGCTCGTCCGAGCCTGTATCAATTCCGAAACAAATCCCACTGCCCCTCTCTCTCCTAATATCCCTGTATCAATCACCAAACTAATCATCTAAATCAAATCTCCTCCTGGCCATTTCTCTGCAAGGAAAACAGACCCAAATTCTCCAATTTTTCCTCACAACTGAAATTTTTCAGAACTGAGGCCCTTACCCATTCTTGTAAACCTGCTCGACATTCGCTCCAATGTGTTCACATCCCTCCTGTCATGTGGTATGTTTTGTAAGGAGATTAGGAGTCAGGAGATTAGTTGCAATTAGTTGTCTCATTTATATTAATTATCCAATAATTGACACTGATATGTAAAGGGGCTTCAGGTGGGCACTGGGGCTGGTGATGTGTGGGGTTTTGTGCAGAGTCTGCTGGGAGAAATAAAAGTGTGTTGGTGAAAAAGGGGCATAACTTTTGTCTCTTCACACCACAACATCTAATACGTCTAACAATTGGCAGCAGAGCATGGTTGCTGTGTAAATGTGAAGCGTTGAAAGATACAATTTTTCCAGATCAAACCAAGGAGTGAAAATAAAAAGGGATATATGGCTGAACCCAGGATAATGATGGCTGGATATATCTATCCTCCCTTATTTTCTGTAAGGGAATTGTACGACCAATGGAGAAGTGCAGCAGTTATTTGGACGAAGGTAACTGCTATGGGAAAGAGAATACAAGGTTTGGCATTGGTTCTGTCTTTACCATTTTGCAGTAAAATCCGAAACAAAGTGCCTTCTGAGCTGGAATTGGGAGAGTTAGACCCAGTAGAAGGTCCAGCGACTTTATTACATTATAAGTATAAGATTGATACTTGTAAATCTTTAACCTTGTTACGATTTTCAGCATTCAAGGTGTTGGGTGCGGTTACTGTGTTATGTGGATAGGGCGGAGTTGTTCACCTTGGGTAGGGTGCTCTTTACAAAAGCCGGTACACACTCGATGGGCTGAATGGCCTCCTTCTGCACTGTAAATTCTATGATTACGTTTGCGCCGGTAATGAGGGAGATTGGACAGCGGCTGTTCATATACTGTGTGTGGAATTGACTGTTTAAAATGTTATCTGGACTCCTTGAATGCTGAAAATCGTAACAAGGTTAAAGATTTATAAGAATGATGACTTATTAAATGCGTATGAAGCATAGTCGGATTTTGATAATTTCTGGAAAATGGAGAATTTATCCATGGAAGACGATATAATGGGAATTTGGCAGACTATATAAAAGGCTGCAAACACAAACTGGAATTTCCACATACTGTGTAGTCTTTATATTACTTGACTGTGCTGGAGTGAGCAACATGGATCGACTCCTGGTTTTAACAGGAGTTCAGTTTGCGGATAAGGATACCTTATTCGAAAATATGACAAAAGCTTTACAAAGGTTTATGTGGAAACATTCGATCCCGATGGCTCTGATGACCCAAATAGGTGAGCCTGTAATAAGGCAGAATATGGAAGATACTCTACTACCAGGATGACGAAATCGTATGGCTACCAACAGGCCACAAGACTATAAAAGGAGACCGAGATCTGGAAATTATGAAGACAGAAACCCAGTTAGAACCTAAAATAGGAAGATGGACCTCAGAAATGCACGGGGAATGATAAATCGATGTTTTCGATGTGCCATTGAATACCATTATGCTTTCAGCTGTCCAACTTGTTATGATAGAATGTTTGAAGCGACACAAGACACGGATGAGTCAGGAGGGAAACGTTAGTGACCAGAAATAAGGTATTGTTCTATTACTAAGCAGTTTGTGGGCAGCACGGTAGCATTGTGACAAGCACAATCGCTTCACAGCTCCAGGGTCCCAGTTTCGATTCCGGCTTGGGTCACTGTCAGTGCGGAGTCTGCACATCCTCCCCGTTTATGCGTGGGTTTCTTCCGGGTGCTCAGGTTTCATCCCACTGTCCAAAGATGTGAGGTTAGGTGGATTGGCCATGATAAATTGCCCTTAGTGTCCAAAATTGCCCTCAGTGTTGGGTGCGGTAACTGTGTTATGGGGATAGGATGGGGTTGTTCACCTTGGGTAGGGTGCTCTTTCCAAAAGCCGGTGCACACTCGATGGGCTGAATGGCCTCCTTCTGCACTGTAAATTCTATGATTATGTTTCCGCCGGTAATGAGGGACATTGGACAGCGGCTGTTCATATACTGTGGAATTGACTGGTTAAAATGTTATCTGGACTCTTTGAATGCTGAAAATCGTAACAAGGTTAAGGAATTTGAAAGTTCCACAAGTTTCAGCTTTGGGGATGATAATACTCTGAAGTCGCTGAAAAGAGTGGTGATCCCTTGCCATATTGCTGGAGGGAATCATTACATTAGCACGGATGTTGTATCACGTGAGATACCTTTGCTTCTGAGCAGACCGTCGATGAAGGAAGCACACATGAAACTGGATACTAAACAGATAGAACAGGTTAGTGATCACTGTGAAGTTTTTAGGAAGTACAGAAGGACACCCATACGGCCGATAGCAACCCTACCTTTGGCCAGGGATTTTAATGACCTTGTGGCCATGGACCTTAAGATCTGGGATAAAGCAAATAATATATTTATTTTGGATTTTGTAGATTTAGCAAACATATTTAGTCAATCAACGATTGTACGAAGTGAAGAAAAGTGAGTAATTCTGGATTAATGCCTGGAAAAACGGATTAGGTGCACCCTTTCGCAAAATTCCTTGCGAACAATTGGGGAGAAATTCCTAATGAAGAGTTTAGGGAGATGTGTGGAAACATGAATATCAGTCTTATGAACACGGCTGCAGAAACCCCATTTAGTAATGGCGTCTGCGAAAGAGCTCATGCTGTCATCGATGACGTGGTCGGATATTTTGGCAGATTGACCGAACTGCAGACTTAATTCAGCTTTAGCATGGGCGGCACATGCAAATAATTAATTACCGATGGTTGGGGGCTATAGTGCTTATCAGTTAGTGTTTTCTGGAAATCCTGAAATTCCGTCAATGTTGCAAGGCCAGCATCCAGCTTGGAGGGGACAACGATTAGCTCTGATTTTGCTGAACACTTAAATGCATTATATAGCAGTAGAAATGCTTTTTTGGAAGCAGACGTCTCTGAAATGATTCGCAGAGTGTTAATACATAATGTAAGGCCATCAGATGCCGTATACTATAAGAGAGACTATTCTAATGAATGGAAAGGCCCAGGGAAGATCATTTACATAGATGGTATAACAATTATTTTGCAACGTGGTAATCAAACTGTTAGGGTACATTCATCAAGGATAATGGGTACCGATTACAAATTTTCAAATTTAGGCAGAGCAGACAACATGGCGACGGACCAGAGTCATCTCTTACGCACGTGTTATAGAACTATGAGGACCAGTTAGCTGATACAACCGAGGAACACGACACTTCTGATAAATTAGAACAGGCCACTTTTCCGAAAGGGCAACTGCCAAAAGTTGGTATTAAAGTGAAATACTTGCCTGAAGGGTCTAGTCAATGGAAGGATGCAACTGTTATTAGTAGAGCAGGGAAGGCCACTGGAACTTATAAACATTAGTTGAATGCGCAGTATTCAGCGGAGGGAGTTAAGACAATGGATTGGGGAAGCAAAGTTCAAACATGAAGGCACAGAAAGGCAGTGCCAGTTCAGAAAGTACATCGGATAGTGAACAGGTTCGCAGGAACAAGTCGATAACTATTGAAAGGATATCCCACAACATAAGGGAAAGATCAAACAGTAGCAGTCCAGAACGAGATACCAGGCGCGAGAGGGGACGTCGTGTATCAAGGTCTCGGCACACGATTAAGACTACGAATACTAATCGGAGTAGAAGCACACATGCACGTGAGATTTTGGTGGCTTCAAATAAATTAGATGAACAAGTTATCAACAATGTTAAACAGCAAAATTGCATAGTCGGAGTGAATGTGGGGTATACACTGAAGTACCGGATAGTGGACAAAAAGCTCTATCCCACAGATGGATTTGCACGAAAAAGTTTCTTCCGGATGGAACTTATAAGGCAATGGCCAGGCTTGTTGCAAGGGGATTTGAAGAAGTCTTAGCAGATCAGGTTTTAAGACTAGGTTCACCTACACCAGAAAAGGTTATTTTAAAGCTTTTCTTGGCTATATTAGCCACAAAGGCATGGGAATTCAGATCTGTAGATGTAAAAGCTGCCTTTTTGCACGGGCATCAGTTCCAGAGAGACATATTTATCCGTCCTCGTAAAGAAGCAGAAGTTGAAGAAATGTGTACATGGATTAAATGATGCATCCAGAGCGAAGTCCTTTTCGGCATGGTCAGTTTTGTTAAAGTCACGCTTTTGCCAGTTGAAAGCAGATCCTGAAATTTATTGGAGGCAATATAAAGGAAATCTTTCTGGAATCTTTATGATGCATGTCGATGATTTTTGTGTGCTGGGGCTAGTGATTTTGAAGCCATGGTAATATCTGGTTTGAGAAAGGAATTCAGGGTTGGAAGTCACGCTTCCGGTGCATTTAAACATATTGGACTTGAAATAGCACAGACGACATTTGGGGCACCTTTACGTCAGCAATCTTACTTAGAAAGCATCAGCCCAAATAGAAATTAGTCGTGGCCGGGATTCACAAAAATAGGCAATGGTTTCAAAGATAGAAAAATAACAACTGCGAAGTTTAGTTTGGGAACTGGTTACGTAGACAGATTCGACCGGACGTGAGTTTTGATGTAATAGTATTGAGTACAAACATGAATGATCCCAAAGTGGAAGACATAATAAGAGCAAATAAAGCGTTGGCCAAACTAAAAATGCAGGAGTGTGGATTGAAGTTCGCGGTGTTAGGTAACCGTAGGCACTTGAAACTGATAGTTTATAGTGATGCGCCCTGTGCAAATTTATGTGATTAGGTTTCAAGCACAGTAGGTTTTATAATGTTCCTTTTGGGGAACAATGGTAAATGATGCCCTCTTGTGTGGGAAACAAAGAAAATAAGGATATTGGTGAAAAGCACTTTGGCTGCTGAGAAGTTAAGCCATGTGGAAGCGATGGATATAGCCTTTTATATAAGAACAAAGAACAAAGAAAATTACAGCACAGGAACAGGCACTTCGGCCCTCCCAGCATGCGCCTATCCAGATCCATCTAAACTTGTCTCATATTTTCCAAGGTCTACTTCCCTCTGTTCCCGCCCGTTCATATACCCGTCTACATGCCTCTTAAATGATGCTATCGTGCCCGCCTCTACCACCTCGACTGGAACAGCGTTCCAGGCACGCACCACCCTCTGCATAAAAAACCTTCCACGCACATCTCCCTTAAACTTTCCCCCTTTCACTTGGAAATCGTGACCCCTTGTAACTGACACCCCCAATCTTGGAAAAAGCTTGTTGCTATCCACCCTGTCCATACCTCTCATAATTTTGTTAACCTCAATCAGGTCCCCCCCCCCTCCAACCTCCGTCTTTCCAATGAAAACAATCCTAATCTACACAACATTTCTTCATAGCTAGCCCTCTCCATACCAGGCAACAACCTGGTGAACCTCCACTGCACCCTCTCCAAAGCATCCGCATCCTTCTGGTGATATGGCGACCAGAACTGCACGCAGTATTCAAAATATGGCCTAATCAAAGTCCTATAAAACTGTAACATGACCTGCCGCCTCTTGTACTCAATACCCCGTCCGATGAAGGCAAGCATGCTGTATGCCTGCTTGACCACTCTATCACCCTGCGTTGCCACCTTCAGGGTACAATGGACCTGAACTCCCAGATCTCTCTGAACATCAATTTTCCCCAGGACCCTTCCATTGACCATATAGTCCACTCTTGAATTTCATCTTCCAAAATGCATCACCTCGCATTTGACTGGATTGAACTCCACCTGCCATTTCTCTGCCCAACTCTCCAATCAAACTATATTTTGTTGTATTATCTGTCAGTCCTCCTCGCTATCTGCAACTCCACCAATATTTCTAGCATCTACAAACCTGCTAATCAGACCACTTATACCTTCCTCCAGGTCATTGATGTAGATCACAGACAACAGTGGTCCGGCACGGATCCCTGTGGAACACCACTAGTCACGCTTCTCCATTTTGAGACACTCACTTCCACCACTACAGTCTGTCTCCTGTTACCAAGACGGTTCATCTAGCTAGTACACCCTTAACCCCATGCTGCCTATCACTGAATAGTCTATTTTCTTCCATATGTGAATAGATCCTATCCCTCAGTATCTTCTCCAATCTTGCCTACCACTGACGTCAAGCTCACAGTTCTATAATTCCATGGATTTTCCCTGCTACTCTACATAAACAAAGGGACAACATTAGCAATTCTCCAGTCCTCCGGGACCTCACCTATGCAAAGGATGCTGGAAAGATATCTGTTAAGGCCCCAGCTATTTCGACCCTCGATTCCCTCAGTAACCTGGGATAGATCCCATCCTGTCCTGGGGACTTGTCCACCTTAATGTCTTTTAGAATATCCAAACTTTCCCCCTTCCGTATGACAACTTGACCTAGGGTATTTAAACATCCATCCCTAGCCTCAACATCCGTCTTGTCCCTCTCCTTTGTGAATACCGATGAAAAGTACTCCTGATGAATCTCACCCATTTCCTCTAAGTCCACGCATAAATTCCCTCTTTTGTCTTTGAGTAGGCCACTCCTTTCTCTAGTTACCCTCTTGCTCCTTACAAACGAATAAAAGGTTTTGGGATTTTCCTTAACCCTGTTAGCCAAAGTTATTTCATGACCCCTTTTAGACCTCTTTATTGCGCGTTTGAGATTCGTCCTACTTTTCCGATATTTCTCCAAAGCTTCATCAGTTTTAAGTTGCCTCGATCTTATGAATGCTTCCTTTTTCATCTCAGCTAACCTCACAATTTCAACCGTCATCCATGGTTCCCTCATCTTGCCATGTCTCTCTCTAATTTTCACAGGGACATGACTGCCCTGCACTATAATCAACCTTTCCTTAAAAGATTTCCACATTTCAAATGTGGATTTACCCTTAAACAGCTGCTCCCAATCCACATTACCTAGCTCCTGCCGAATGTTGTTATACTCTTCATTTCCCCAATTTAGCACTCTTCCATTCGGACCACTCTTGTCCTTGTCCATGAGTAATCTAAAACTTACGTCATTGTGATCGCTATTCCCAAAGTAATCATCGACTGAAACATCAACCACCTGGCCGCGATCATTCCCCAATACCAGGTCCAGTGTTGCCCCCTCCCGAGTTGGACTATTTACATACTGATCTAAAAAGCTCTCCTGGATGCTCCTTACCAACTCTGCTCCATCTACGACTCCAAAACTACACGAATCCCATTCAATGTTGGGGACGTTAAAATCTCCGATCACAACCATCTTATTTCTCCGACATTTTTCTATAGTCTGTCTGCATATTTGTACCTCTACTTCATGGTCGCTTTTGGGAGGCCTGTAGTAAAGTTCCAACAATATTACTGCACCCTTCCTATTTCTTCGCTCCATCCATATTGCCTCAGTGGTCGAATCCACCATCGTGCCCTCCTTAATCACAGCTGTGATATCATCTCTGACGTGTAATGCAACTCACCCCCCTTCTACCTCCCTCACTAACCCTCTTGAAGCATCTATACCGTGGGATATTCAATTGCCAGTCCTGCCCTTCCCTCAACCAAGTCTCAGTAATACCAATAACATCATATTCCCAGGTACTGATCCAAGCCGTAAGTTCATCCTCCTTATCTGCTACACCTCTCGCATTAAAGCAAATGCACCTCAGACCACCTGTCCCATTGCGTTCACCATCTCTTCCCTGTTTACTCTCACCCCTTGTCACATTGAGTTTATTATCTCGTAATTTACTGGCGTTAGTTGCTGCTTCTTAACTGACCTTTGACTTCGTAATCTGGTTCCGATCCCTCTGCCACATTAGTTTAAAACCTCCCCAACAGTGTTAGCAAAAGCACCCCCTAGGACATTGGTCCCAGTCCTGCAGAGGTGTAGACCTTCCGGTTTCTAATGGTCCCATTGCCCCCAGAACCGGTTCCAATGTCCCACAAATCTGAACCCCTCCCTACTGCACCATCTCTCGCCACGTATTCATTCTGACTGTTCTTAAGTTTCAACTCTGACTGTCCCGTGGCACTGGTAGCAATCCTGAGATTACTACCTTTGAGGTCCTACTTTTTAACTTATCTACTAACTCCCTAAATTCTGATTGTAGGAACTCATCTTTTTTTTGCCTATATCGTTGGTGCCTATATGCACCACGACAACTGGCTGTTCACCTTCGCCCTTCAGTATGTCCTGCAGTCGATCGGAGACATCCCTGACCCGAGCACCCAGGAGGCAACATACCGTTTGGGAGTCTCGTTTTCGACCAGAGAAACGCCTGTCGACTCCTCTTACAATTGAATCCCCTATGACTGTAGCCCTGCCAGTCTTTTACCCGCTCTTCTGTGCAGCAGAGTCAGCCACTATGCCATGAGCCTGGCTACTACTGCCTTCCCCTGATGAGTCATCTCCCCCAACAGTATCCAAAACTGTATACCTGTTTTGGAGGGAGATGACCACACGGGACACCTTCACTTCCTTCCTGCTCTTTCTCTGCCTTTTGGTCACCCATTCCCTGTCTCCATCAGCAATTCTCACCTGCGGTGTGACCAACTCACTGAACGTGCTTTCCACGACCTCCTCAGCATCGCGGATGCTCCAATGTGAGTCCACCCGCAACTCCAGAGCAGTCATGTGGTCGAACAGGCGCTGCAGCTGGACACACTTCGCTGAAGAATTCAGGGGCATCGGCGGCGTCGCTGAACTCCCACATTGAGCACGAAGAGCATAACACGGGTCTGGGATCTCCTGCCATTTTTAGCATTTACCTTAACTGACTACAAACTATACTATCAAATAATTAATAAGTGAAAAAATGACTTCTCTTCCCAATCACAATAGACACCAACACAGAAAGAGTTAAATTTCACCCAGCTGCTGCTAATTGGAGCACTTTCATTGCCAGGCAAAGGGTCACTGCTTTGCTGTGATGTCACCCTTCCAGTTAAGTTTTTAAAGTTTTAAAGAGGTAAACCTAACTTCCCAACGACCCTTTACCACTGCTCCCGCCGATAATCTGGTCAGCTGCTCCTTATTAACATTTTTTTTTGGTTTGAGGAGGAGGGCGTGTGGGAGACACTACACGTGTAGTGTCTCGGGTTTAACCGCTGCCCAAATATATCAGTTCACTCACCTTCCTAGAGTGCACTTCGGCCGCTCCCACTCAGCTCCTCCCACGCACTGAAACTGCAAGGAAGTTTTTTTTAAAAATAGGTAAACTTACCGCTCCCGTTCAGCTCCTCCCACGCAATGAAAGTGCAAACAGCCCCCCTGGTTACTGCTCTCGCTGAAAAACGAAAGCACTCTCTCCGCTCTTTTATGAAGTCTCCTCACCTTCCCAGAGCGCAATTCGGCCGCTCCTGTTCAGCTCCTCCCACGCACTGAAACTGCAAGGGAAGTTTAAAAAAAGTGGAAACCTACCGCTCCTGTCCAGCTCCTCCCACCACTGAAACTGCAAGGGAAGTTTAAAAAAATGGAAACTTTTAGATCCTCTATCTAAAACTGTCGCCGATTTTCTGAGGATCGATATCCCTCTGCTCCCTGCCCGTTCATGTATCTGTCTACATACATCTTAAATGATACTGTCGTGTCGGCCTCTACCACTTCCGCCGGCAATGCGTTCCAGGTACCCACCACCATCTGCGTGAAGAACTTTCCACACATATCTCCATTAGAACAGTACAGCACAGTACAGGCCCTTCGGCCCTCGATGTTGTGCCGAGCAATGATCATCCTACTCAAACCCACGTATCCACCCTATACCGTAACCCAACAACCCCCCACCTTACTTTTTAGGACACTACGGGCAATTTATTATGGCCAATCCACCTAACCCGCACATCTTTGGACTGTGGGAGGAAACCGGAGCACCCGGAGGAAATCCATGCACACACGGGGAGGACGTGCAGACTCCGCACAGACAGTGACCCAGCCGGGAACCGAACCTGGGACCCTGGAGCTGTGAAGCATTTATGCTAACCACCATGCTACCGTGCTGCCTTATCCCCTCTCCCATTGAAATCGTGACCCCATGTCATTGAGTCCCCACTGTGGGGAAAAAAGCTTCTTGCTATCCACCCTGTCAATACTTCTCATGATTTTGTAGACCTCAATGAGGTCCCCCTTCAACCTCCGCCGTTCTAATGAAAATAACCCTAATCTACTCAACCTCTCTTCATAGCTAGCGCAATCAATATGAAGCAACATCCTCATTAACCTCCTCTGCATCTTCTCCAAATCATCCACATAAATTTGATAATGTGGCGACCAGAACTGTACGCAGTAGTCCAAATATGGCCGAAACAAAGTCTTACATGACCTGAAAACTATTGTACTCAATATCTATTTCGATGAAGGAAAGCATGCCGTATATCTTATTTAGCACACTGTCGACCTCCGCAGCCCCTTCAGTGTACAATGGACCTGGACACCCAGATCTCTCTGTAACTCAACATCCCCAGGACTTTTTTATTTAGCGTATAGTTCGCTCTTGAATTGGATCTTGCAAACTGCATCGCATCGCATTTGGCCGGATTGAACTCCATCTACATTAATCCGCCCAACTCTCCAATCTATCAATATTCTGCTGCATTCTCTGGCAGTGCCCTTTACTATCTGCTACTCCACCAATCTTAGTGCCATCTGCAAGCTTGCTCATCAGATCACCTATACCTTCCTCCACATCATTTATGCATTAACACACAAAACAGTGGGCCCAGAACGGATCCCTGTGGAACACCACTGGCACAGTTCTCAATGTTGTGAAACGCCCTTCCACTACTACTCTCTGTCTCCTGTTGCCCAGCCAGTTCTTCAACCATCTAGCTAGTACACCCTGGACCCCATGAGACTTTCTCCATCAGCCTACCATGGGGAACATCATCAAATGTATTACTGAAGGCCATGTATATGTACTGTACTGAAGGACATGATATGGGATGGCGAAAGCATACGACTATCTCTTCAAACTTCTGCTGATCGGGGACAGTGGAGTGGGGAAGACCTGTCTGATTATCCGCTTCGCCGATGACAACTTCAACAGCACCTACATCTCCACCATTGGTATCGACTTCAAAATCAAAACGGTAGATGTTGGCGGGAAGAAGATCAAACTGCAGGTTTGGGACACAGCTGGACAGGAACGGTTTAAAACTATCACAACTGCCTATTACCGAGGAGCCATGGGGATAATACTGGTTTACGATATCACGGATAAGCAGTCCTTTGAGAACATACAGAATTGGATGAAAAGTATTAAAGAGAACGCCTCAGCAACCGTCGAGCGAATGTTGCTAGGGAACAAGTGTGACATGGAAAACGAAAAGAAGGTGCCAAAAGACAAGGCCGAGAAGCTGGCAAAAGAAAACGGCATCCGATTCTTCGAAACAAGCGCCAAATCCAGTTTGAACGTGGAAGAGGCGTTTCGGTCGTTGGCCAACGACATCTTGCCCAAGATGAGCAAGAAATCGGGTTTTGGTTCTCCGGCCTACAAGACTCCTCTGCACAGCTCGTCGAAGACCAGTTCCTCCAAGTGCTCTTTAGTTTAAGACTCTAAACCCCCCCCCCCACCCCTCACCCAAACCTCCTCTCCCCCCTCCCCTCCCCGGAGAGCCTTGGAACCTCCTCGGAGACTCATGACGGACGGCTGACGGAAATCGAATGCCCCAGGAGGGGGGTGAATGGATCGGTCGGATCGATCATTCAGGAGCCGCTCTTGGTGTGAACGTCGCCTCTAATTCCCCCTCTTTCCCCCACTCCCATGTACCCCGCTATTCCTCAACGCAAGGCGGCCAGCTTCTACACTCTCTCTCTCTCTCTCACACACTGCGATTTCCACCGGCCCCAGCAAGCTGGCAGGCCCAAGTCTGCCAAATAATATTTAATAAGTTTGTGTCTCTTTTATGTTTCGAGTGCCGTCGCCGTCTGGGGGGCTGGAGGGCGGGTGACGTTGGGTGGACATTTTGAATCTCGCTAGGCCTCGTCGAGCTGCGGCAGGGCCTCGTCCAGCTGCCGCAAGGCCTCGTCCAGTTGCCGCAAGGCCTCGTCCAGCTGCCGCAAGGCCTCGTCCAGCTACCGCAAGGCCTCGTCCAGCTGCCGCAAGGCCTCGTCCAGCTGCGGCAGGGCCTCGTCCAGCTGCCGCAAGGCCTCGTCCAGCTGCGGCAAGCCCTCGTCCAGCTGCCGTAAGGCCTCGTCCAGCTGAGGCAGGGCCTCGTCCAGCTGTGGCAAGGCCTTGTCCAGCTGTGTCAAGACACCCGCGCTCCTGTACTCGAATCCTCTTGCTATGAGGAGTCGAGGCCCGCAGACGGGAGGGAGACCAGGTTGCATCGAGCTGCCTGAAGCCTCCCGCCTCGTTAACTGGAACCCCGACGGAGTGGCGTTACTCACTGTTTCCCGATTTTTCAGTTCTTAATTTGGAAAGGGTGAGACCCCATCCCCAGTGTTTTGTTTTTTTTTAATTAAAAAAAAAAGAAAAACAAAAAAGAAGAAAAAAAAAGAGTGCAGCACGGAAGCATGGTGGTTAGCATAAATGCTTCACAGCTCCAGGGTCCCAGGTTCGATTCCCGGCTGGGTCACTGTCTGTGCGGAGTCTGCACGTCCTCTCCGTGTGTGCGTGGGTTTCCTCCGGGTGCTCCGGTTTCCTCCCACCGTCCAAAGATGTACGGGTTAGGTGGATTGGCTATGCTAAATTGCCCTTAGTGTCCTAAAGAATAAGGTTAATGGGGGGGGGGGGGGGGTTGTTGGGTTACTGGTATAGGGTGGATACGTTGACTTGAGTAGGGTGTTCATTGCTCGGCACAACATCGAGGGCCGAATGGCCTGTTCTGTGCTGTACTGTTCTATGTTCTATCCACAGCCCTTCCATCATCAATCAACTTTGTCACTTCCTCCAAGAACTCTATTATGTTGCTATGACATGACTTAACTGCATAAGACCATGTTGGCTATCTCAGATAAGCCCAGTTTCTTCCCTCAGTATCTCCTCCAGCAGCTTCTCTACCACTGCCGTCAGGCTCACCTGTCTGTAATTACCTGGATTATGCCTGCTATCCTTCTTAAACTGGGAGACAACATTAGCAATTCTCCAGTCCTCCGGTATGTTAGCCGTGTTCAAGGATGCTGCAAAGATATATGTTATGGTCCCAGTGATTAATTTTGCCACTTCCCTCAGTAACCTGGGATAGGTCCCATCCGATCCGGTGGACTTGTCCACCTGAATTCCTTTTAAAATACTCAACACATCATCCCTCCTCATGCCGACTTGACCTGGAGTAATCAAACATCTATCTCTAACCTCAACATCCGCCACGTCCTTCTCCTCGGTGAGAACCGATGCAAAGTACTCGTTAAGAATCTCACCCATTTTCTCTCACTCCACGCACAACTTTCCCCTTTTGGCTTTGTGTGGGCCAACCCGTTCTCCAGTATACCTCTAGCTCCTTATATATGAATAAAAGGCTTTGGGATTTTTCTTAACTCTGTCAGCTAAATATATTTCATGATTCATTTTTGCCCTCTGGATTACTCGTTTCAGAATGGTGCTTCAGGGGATGGGACAATTGGGCGCGGCCGTTTTGGCGCGGCCGTTTGGACGCAGCCGTTTGGGCGCCATGGGACAATTGGGCGCAGCCAATTTGGTGCGGCCGTTTGGGCGCAGACGACAGAAATTCTTTTAGTTTTTGTGGCTAGTAACTTGTTGCAAATTGTTGCAAGTAAATTTAAATTGGTGATTATGAGCAAGGCTTTCAAATTTTAGAACACTTTCATGTATTCTTTTATCTTTATTGTAAATTAAAAACCTTAAATTAGTTCATTTAGTTAAAAACGAAGTTAAAAAACCTTTAGTTTAGTTCATTTGGTAATTATGAGCAAGGCTGTTTTCAAATTTAAGAACAGTTTAATGTATTCATTCATCTGCATTTCTATACTTTTTTAGTTTTTGTGGCGGTTCATGGCCGGCTAGAAACCTTTCAAAATATGCATCTCTACCTTTCTGTACTTTACGCAGGCCATCAATTAGTATCCAAATGGTGGGATGATGCATGCCAAGTTCGTATTTCAATCGACGGTGGGCTGCCTCCGCATTATTGTTTGTGCGGTCTTCCCCGTTTAATGTTCTCTGATAAAGGTTCCAAACCTCAGGGCGAAATAAAAGTGTTCGTCTACCATTTCCTCATCTGTTCAGACGACCAACATATCCCGATATTCTTCCAAAGTTTATTCTGCCTTCAGTCGCCTAAACCTTATGTATGTTTCCTTTTTCCTCTGAGCTAGACTCACAATTTCACCTGTCATCCATGGTTACCTAACTTGCCATTTTTATCCCTCATTTTCACAGGGGCATGTCTGTACTGCACTCTAATCAACCTAAATTTAAAAGCCTCCCACATATCAAATGTGGATTTGCCTTCAAACAGCTGCTCCCAATGCGCATTGCCCAGCTCCTCCCCAATTTGGGTATAGTTGGCCTCTCCCCAATTTAGCATTCTTACTTTAGGAGCACTCTTGTCTTTGTCCATGTGTATTCTAAAACTTAAGGCTTTGTGATCACTGTTCCCAAAGTAATCCCAGACTAACACTTCAACCACCTGGCCGGGCTCATTCCATAACACCAGGTCCAGTATGGCCCCTTCGCGAATTGAACTATTTACATACTGCTCTAGAAAACCCTCCTGGAGTCTCTTTACTAATTCTGCTCCATCTACACATCTGGCACGAAGTGTCTCCCAGTCAATGTTGGGTAAATTAAACCCTCCTATCACCACGACCCTGTTGCTCCGATATCTTTCCATGATCTGTTTACATGTTTGTACATCTGTCTCACGCTCGGCTTACTTAGATACTTCCCTCATCAATTAACTTTATCACCTATTCAAATAATTCTAATAGGTTTGCAAGACATGACCTTCCCTGAACAAAACCATGCTGCCTATCACTGATAAGTCTATTTTCTTCCAAATGTGAATAGATCCTATCCCTCAGTATCATCTCCAATAGTTTGCCTAACACTGAAGTCAAGGTCACAGGTCTATAATTCCCTGGATTATCCCTGCTACCCTTCTTAAACAAAGGACAACATTATCAATTCTCCAGTCCTCCGGGACCTCACCCGTGCTCAAGAGTGCTGCAAATATATATGTTAATGCCCCAGCTATTTCGTCCCTAGCATCCCTCAGTAACCTGGGATAGATCCCATTCGGTCCTGGGGACTTGTCCACCTTATTGCCTTTTAAAATGCCTAAATACTCCCCCTTCCTTATGCCGACATGACCTAGAGTATTTAAACATCCATCCCTAGCCTCAACATCCATCATGTCCCTCTCCTTGGTGAGTACGATGCAAAGTACTCATTTAGAAGCTCACTCATTTCCTCTGACTCCTCGAATAAATTCCCTCTTTTGTCTTTCAGTGGGCAAATCCTTTCTGTAGTTACCCTCTTGCTCCTTATATACGAATAAAAGGCTTTGGGAATTTCCTTAACCCTGTCAGCAAAATTTTCTTCATGACCCCTTTTATCCCTCTTTATTGCACGTTTGAGATTTGTCCTACTTTCCAGATATTCCTCCAAAGCTTTATCAGTTTTGAGTCGCCTCGATCTTAATCATGTTTTCTTTTTCATCTTAGCTAGTCTCGCAATTCCACCCGCCATCCATGGTTCCCTAATCGTGCCATTTCTAACTCTCATTTTCACAGGAACATGTCTGTCCTGCACTTTAATAAACATTTCCTTAAAAGACGCCCACATTTCAAATGTGGATTTACCCTTAAACAGCTGCTCTCAAACCACATTTCCGAGCTCCTGCCGAATTTTGTTATAGTTGGCCTTTTCCCAATTTAGTACTCTTACTTTAGGACCACTCTCCTCTTTGTCCATGAGTATTCTAAATCTTATGGAATTGTGATCGCTATTCCCAAAGTAATCGCCGACTGAAACGTCAACCACCTCGCCGAGACCATTCCCCAATAGCAGGTCCAGTATTGCCACTTCCCGAGTTGGACTATTTACTTTCGGTTCTCAAAAACTCTCCTGGATGCTCCTTACAAATTCTGCTCCATCTACGCCTCCAACACTACATGAGTCCCATTCAATGTTGGTGAAGTTAAAATCTCCCATCATAACCACCCTATTTCTCCGACATTGTTTATAATCTGTCTACATATTTGTACCTCTATTTCACGCTCGCTTTTGCGATGCCTATAGTAGAGTCCAAATAATGTTACTGCACCCTTCCTATTTCTTACCTCTGTCCATATTTCGCAGTGTTCTAATGCTCCACCGTGCCCTCTTAATCACAGCTGTGATATCATCTCCGACCAGTAATGCAATTTCTCCACCCCTTTAACCATCTCTCTATCCCTCCTGAAGCATCTATACCCTGGGATATTTAGTTAACAGTCTTGCCCATCCCTCAACCAAGTCTCAGTAATGCAAATAACATCATATTCCCAGGAACTAATCCAAGCCCTTTCATCGTCCTTACCTGCTACACATCTCGCATTAAAACAATTGCACCTCAGACCACATGTCCCTTTGAGATCATCATCTTTTCCCTGTCTACTCTTCCCTTTAGTCAAATTGAGTTTGTTATCCAGTACCTTACTGGCTTTAGTTGCTGCCTCTTTACTGACCTCTAACTTCCTAATCTGGTTCCCATCCCGCTGCCACATTAGTTTAAAACCTCCCCAACAGTGTTAGCAAAAGCACCCCTGAGGACATTGGTTCCAGTCCTTCCCAGGTGTAGACCTTCAGAATTGTAATGGTCCCACCGCCCCCTGAACAGGTTTGAATGTCCCAAAATTCTGAACCACTCCCTCCTGCACCATCTCACAAGCCACGTATTCACTCTGACTATTCTTAATTCTTAAAGTTATAATCTGACTGTTTCGTGGCACTGGTAATAATCCTGAGATTACTACCTTTGAGGTCCTACTTTTTAACATCTCCTACCTCCCTAAATTCTGATTGTAGGACCTCATCCCTTTTTTAAAACCTATATCGTTGGTTCCTATATGCACCACGACAACTGGCTGTTCACCCTGCAACTTCAGTATATCCTGCAGCCGACCTGAGACATCCCTGACCCGTGCACCTGGGAGGCAACATACCATTCGGGAGTCTCGTGTTCGACCACATAAACGCCTGTATACTCTCCTTACGATTGAATCCCCTCTGACCAGAGCCCAGCCAGTCTTTTCCCGCCCTTCTGTACAGCAGAGCCAGCTACGGGGTCATGAGCCTGGCTACTGGTGAGTCATCTCATCCAACAGTATCCAAAACGGTATACCTGTTTTGGAGGGAGATGGCCGCAGGGGACACCTGCACTGCCTTCCTGCTCTTTCTCTTCCTTTTGGTCACCCATTTCCTCTCTCCCACACCATTCCTAATCTGCGGTGTCACCAACTCATTGAACGTACTATCCACGACCTCCTCAGCATCGCGGATGCTCCAAACTGAGTCCATCGGCAGCTCCAGGTCTGTCATGCGGTGTAACAGGAGCTGCACCTGGACACACTGCCTGCACATGAAGGAGTCAGGGGCATCGTCCGCGTCCCTGAGCTCCCACATTGCGCACGAGGCACATAACACGGGTCTGGGATCTCCTGCCATTTTCACACTTTACCTTAACTGATTACAATTAAAGTATCAAAAAAATGAATAAATGAAAGGAATACGTTTTTTACTTACAATCGCAATACTTACCAACGTACAGAGTTAAATGTCTCCCAGCTGCTGCTAATAAGAGCACATTCCTTACCAGCCAATCAGGTCACGGCTTTGCTGTGATTTCACCCTTTAAGGTGAGTGCGTGAGTGCATGAGTGCGGCCTCAACCGGGTTCTTGGATTCATGTCGCATTACATTAACTTTTCGCCAACTTGCGTGGGCCTGCAAAATCCTCCCAACTGCCCTGGCTTGAGACAATTCACACCTCTTTGACCTGGGATTACCGCGATCTCTGGATCTGTAAAGATTTGATAACCCGCAAATGCTCGCATTCCAAACATTGTCTGGCATCTCTGACTTTGTCTATATTAATGTTTCTGGATCATACCTCGCCATTCACCTGAGGAAGGAGCTGCGCTCCGAAAGCTCGTGTTTGAACCAAATATTTTGGACTTTAACCTGGTGTTGGAAGACTTCTTACTGTGCCTTATTATTATGTGCCTTTGAATTTATCTATAAATATATGTTTCTGGAACATATCTCTTCATTCACTTGAGGAAGAAGCAGTGCTCCGAAAGCTAATGTTTGAAACAAACCTCTTGGACTTTGGCCTGGTGTTGTCACACTTCTTACAGGTCATGATGTGGGTTCCACAAACATTGGTTCAGAGAAAGTCAATGATTCAAGACTATACTTTGAATGCGAGTCTTTGCAAGTAATTGCGTTTTTACAGGTCCAGGCGGAGCAACTAGAGAGAGATAATCCCAGACTAAAGAGGTGTGCATTGCCTCAAACAAGGACCGTTGGTAGGATTTTGCAAGTCAAGACCAGATGGAGGGGGGTTAATGTAATGCACGAGGGATCCAGGTCCCGGTTGAGACTGTAAACATGAGTGCAGAACTTGGAGATGTGTTTCTCTTCGGCGATTCTGCGTTGTTCTCGCGTACCCGAAGATCAGAAGCTGTATTTCCTTGACTGTTGACATGTTACCGGACTGGACGGAACATAAGAAGATAAGAACTCGAAGGAGGAGTAGGCCATCTGGCCCCTCGAGCCTGCTCCGCCTTTCAATGAGATCATGGCTGATCTTTTGTGGACTCAGCTCCGCTTTCCGGCACGAACACCACAACCTTTAATACATTTATTCCTCGAAAAATTACCTCTCTTTATCTTTAAAACATTTAATGAAGGAGCCTCTACTGCTTCACTGGGTAAGGAATTTAATAGAATCACAACCCTTTGGGTGAAGACGTTCCTCCTAAACTCGACTTCCTCTTATTTTGAGGCTATGTCCCCCAGTTCTGCTTCCACACCGCCAGTGGAAACAATCTGCCCGCATCTATCCTATCTCCCTTCATAATTTTATATGTTTCCACAAGGTCCTCCCCTCATCCATCTAAATTCTGACGAGTACAGTCCTAGTCTACTTAACCTCTCCTCGTATTCCAACACCTTACCTCCGGCATTAACCTAGTTATTATCCTCTGTACACACTCCAGCGCAAGTACGTCCTTTCTCAAGTAAGGATACCAAAACGGAACACAGTACTCCAGGTGTGGCTTCACTTTATAAAAGTACAGCATAACCTCCCTACTCTTAAACTCCATCCCTCTAGCAATGAAGGACAAAATTCCATTTGCCTTCTTAATTACCTGTTGCACCTGTACACCAACTATTTACGACTCATTCACTAGCACACCCAGGTCTTTCTGCACAACAGCATGTTTTAATATTTTATCATTTAATAATAATCCCGTTTGCTGTTATTCCTATCAAAATGGATAACCTCACATTTGTTAACATTGTATTCCGTCTGGCAGAGCCCAGCCCATTCACTTAACCTATCCAAATCCCTCTGCAGACCTCCAGTATCCTCTGCACTTTTTGCTTTACCACTAATCTTAGTGTCGTCTGCAAACTTGGACACATTGCCCTTGGTCCCCAACTCCAAATCATCTCTGTCAATTGTGAAAAATTGTGGGCCCAACACTTATCCCTGTGGGACACCACTAGCCACTGATTGAAAAAGACAAACACCTATTAATCCCCGCTCTTTGATTTCTATTAATGAATCAATCCTCTATCCACGCTACTACGTTATCCTTAATGCCATGCATCTTTATCTCATGCAGCATCCTTTTGTGTTTTACCTTGTCAAAGTCCAGATAAACCAGATACATTGGCTCCCCGTTTGTAACGCACTGGTAATGTCCTCAAAAAGATCCACTAAATTTGTTCGACACGACATGCCCTTTATGAACCCATGATGTGTCAGCCCAATGGGACAATGTCTATCAAGATGCCTTGCTATTTCTTCCTTGATGATAGATTCGAACATCTTCCCTGCTACTGAAGATAAACTCCCTGGGCTATAATTACACGCTTTCTGCCTTCCTCCGTTTTTAAATAGTGGTGTCACGTTTGCTAATTTCCAATCCGCCGGGACCAGCCCAGAGTCTAGTGGACTTTGGTAAAATAATCTGCTGTGCATTTGCAATTTCCCGAGCCATCCCTTTAACACTGTGGGATGCATTCCATCAGGACATATATACTTTGTACCTTGCGCCCTATTAGCTTGCCAATCACTACCTCCGTCGTGAGAACCATCATCTCAAGGTCCTCATCTCTCATTGTTATGTAATGGATTAAGAGACATTAAATTAGTTTCCTCATATATGTTAAGTGTCCAATAATTGACACTGATATGTAAAGGGGCTTCAGGTGGCCTCTGGCCTGGAAATGTGTAGAGTTTTGTGTAGAGTCTGTTGGAAGAAAAAAAGTTTATTGGTGAAAAAGGAACAGAACTTTTGTCTCTTCATACCACAGCATCTAATACGTCTAACAATTGGTAGGAGAGGATGGTTGCTGTGCAAATATGAGTAGTTGAAAGATACAATTTTTCCAGATCAAAACAAGTAGTGAGTTAAAACAGGGATATATGGCTGAACTCAGGATAAAGATGACTGGATATGACTATCCTCCCTTATTTTCTGAAAGGGAATAGTACGGCCAATGGAGAAGTGCAGTTGTTATGTGGACTAAGGTAACTGCTTTGGGAAAGAGAAAACAAGGTGTGGCATTGGCTCTTTCTTTACTATATGGCAGTAAAATCCTAAACAAAGTGCTTTCTGAGCTGGAATTGGAAGTGTTAGATGCAGAAGAAGGTCTGGCGACTTTATTACAATATTTGGATAAGGTCTATCAGAAAGATGACTTGTTATGGGCGTTTAAAGCATGGTCCGACTTTGATAACCCGGAAATTGGAGGATTTATCCATGGCACAGTATATAATGAAATTTGGCAGACGATATTTTGGGCAGCACAGTAGCATGGTGGTTAGCATAAATGCTTCACAGCTCCATGGTCCCAGGTTCGATTCCCGGCTGGGTCACTGCCTGTGTGGAGTCTGCACGTCCTCCCCGTGTGTGCGTGGGTTTCCTCCGGGTGCTGCGGTTTCCTCCCACCGTCCAAAGATGTGCGGGTTAGGTGGATTGGCCATGCTAAATTGCTCGCAGTGTCCTAAAAAAGTAAGGTTAAGGGGGGGGTTGTTGGGTATAGGGTGAATAAGTGGGTTTTAGTCGGGTGATCATTGCTCGGCACAACATCGAGGGCCGAAGGGCCTGGTCTGTGCTGTTCTGTGCTGTACTGTTCTATGTTCTATGTTCTATGTTCTATGTTCTATATTAAAGGCTGCAGAAACACAACATGGAATTTCCACAGTCTGTGTTGGCCTTCAAATTAATTGACTGAGCAACATGGATGGGCTTCTGGTATTGACAGGAGTACAGTTTACGGATAAGGATACCTTATTCGAACAGATGATACAAGCTTTCAAAGGTTTCTGGGGAAACATTCGATTTCGATGGCTCTGATGACCCAAATAGGTGAGCCTGCAATAAGGCAGAATATGGAAGATACAGTACTAACAGCATTGCGAAAATGTATGGATTCGAACAGGCCTCTAGACTGTCAAAGGAGACCGAGATCTGGAAATTATGAAGACACAAACCCAGTTAGAACCTAAACTAGGAAGATGGACCTTAGAAATGCACGCGGCATGATAAATCGATTATTTCGATGTGACTCTCAATATCATTATGCTTTCAACTGTCCAACTCGTTATGATAGAGTGTTTGAAGCGACACGTGACATGAATAGTCAGAAGAGGAAAAAGATAGTGACCAGAAAAAAGGCACTGTCCTATTAACAAGCAGTGTTACGCCGGTAATGAATGTGTTGGGTTCAGAATACTTCAACTGTGCTGTAGTGAGTAGTGGCTGCACATCTACTATGTGTAGGATTGACTGGTTAAAATGTTATCTGGACTCCTTGAATGCTGAAAGTCGTAACAAGGTTAATCAATTTGATAGTTCCACAAGTTTCAGCTTTGGGGATGATAGTACTCTGAAGTCAGGATAAGGCAAGTTTTTCGAAAGTCGGTGGACTTACCATTTTCACAGTCAAGACACTATTGTATTCCATTACTGACAAATAACATTTGACAAATGACAATTGGCGACAAATTGCGAAAGATGTGTTTAGGGATATGTGTGAAATCATGAATATCAGAGTTATGAACACGGCTGCAAAAAGTCCATTTAGTAATGGTGTCTTCGCATTGGCGGTAAATGCAAAAAATTCATTGCCGACGGTTGGGGGCTATAGTCCTTATCAATTAGTGTTTGTTAGAAATCCTAAAATTCCGCCTATTTTGGATGACCAGCCTGCAGTTTGGGAGGGGTTTACAATCAGCGCTGATTTTGCTGAACATGTAAATGCATTACATAGCAGTAGAAAAGCTATTTTGGAAGCAGAAGTCTCTGAAAGAATTGGCAGAGCTTTAGTACATAATGGACGGCCATCAGATGCCGCTTTTCAGCAAGGAGGCATGGTATACCACAAGAGAGACAATTCCAATGAATGGAAAGGCCCAGGAAAGGTCAAAGGCATAGATGGCCAAACAATTATTTTGCAAAATTGTAATCAAACTGTCAGGGTACATTCATCAAGGATAATGGGTACCGAATACAAATTTATAAATTTAGACAGAGCAGACAGACATGATGGGGAACCAGAGTCATCTGGTACGTAAGTGTTACAGAACTATGAGGACAAGTTAACTGATATAGACAGGGTTTCTCTCGAGGAACATGACAATTCTGATAAATTGGAGCAGGCTATTTTTCCGATAGGGCAAATTCCAACAGTTGGTACAAAAGACATACTTGCCTGAAGGGTCTAGTCAATGGAAGAATGCAACTGTTATTACTAGAGCAGAGAAGGCAACTGGAAAGTACGAACATTGGTTGAATGTACAGCATTCGGGGGAGAGTGTTAAGACTGGGAAAACGAAGTTCAGAAATGGATGGCACAGAAACGCAGTTCCAGTTCAGATAGTACATCGGATTGTGAACAGGTTCGCTGGAAAAGGTCGAGTACTATATGAAAAGACATCCCACAACAGAAGGGAAAGATGAAGCAGCAGCAGTACAGAACGAGATACCAGGCGGGTGAGCGGACGTAGTTTATCAAGATCTCGGACCATGAGGAAGACAACGAATACTAATAGGAGTAGAAGCCCACGTGCACGTGAGATTTTCGTGGCTTCGAATAAATTAGATGAAAAAGTTATCAAAGATGCTAATCAGCAAGAATTGCATAGTTGGAGTGAATTTGGAGAATGCACTGAAGTACCGGATAGGGGATAGAAAGTTCTATCCCATAGATGGATTTGCACGGTAAAGGTTCTTGCGGATGGAACTTATAAGGCAAAGGCCAGGCTTGTGGCAAGGGGATTTGAAGAAAACTTATAGAAGATCAGGATTTAAGAGTGGATTCACCTACAGTAGGAAAGGTTATTTTAAAGATTTTCTTAGCTCTATTATCCACAAAGGCATGGGAATGCAAATATATAGATCAGCTCCAGAGAGACATTTTTCTTCGTCCTCCAAAAGAAGCAGCTAACACAGAAGAGGTACTCTGGAAGTTGAACATATGTGTATATTGATTAAATGATGAATCTAGAGTGTGGTACTTTTCGGGCAGGTCAGTTTTGATAAAGTTCGACTGTTGCCTGTTGAAAGCAGATCCTGGAATGTTTTACTGGCACTATAAAGAAAAACTTTCTGGCATCTTTATGATACATGTCGATGATTTTTTTGTGGTGTGGGACTCGTGATTTTGACGCTATTGTAATCTCTGGTTTGAGGAAAGAAATCAGGGTTGGAAGTCAGGCTTCCGGAGCAATTAAGTATATTGGACTGGATATCGGACAGACTAAGTTAGGGGCAACTTTACGTCAGCAATCTTATTATGAAACCATCAGCCCAAATAGCAATTAGTCGTGGCCAGGTTTCACAAAAATACCCAATGGTTTCAAAGATAGAAAAAGAGCAACTGCGAAGTTTAATTGGGCAACAGAACTGATTAGGTAGACAGACTAGACCGGACGTGAGTTTTGATGTCTTAGATTTGAATACAAATATGAATGATCCCAAAGTGGAAGGCATAATAAGAGCAAATACAGCGTTGGCCAAACAAAAAATGCAGGAGTGTTTTTTGAAGTTCCGGGTTTCAGGTGACCTTAGGCACTTGACGCTCATAGTTTATAGTGATGCGTCCTATGAAAATTTATGTTATGTGGTTTCAAGAGCAGGAGGTTTTATAATTTTCATTTTGTAGAACGATGGTAAATGTTGCCCTCTTGTGTGAGAAACACAGAAAATAAGGAGAGTGGTCAAAAGCACTTTGGCTGCTGAGACGTTAAGCCTTGTGGAAGCGGTGGATATGGCCTTTTATATAACAGATATTGTCTTATTTTTGGGACATGGAGATTTGGGTAATATACCTATCGACGGTCAAATTGATAATAACCCTGTGGGAGTGTTTTACGAAAAGAGGGGCTAGTTCACCGAAACTTTTGGATTTTGTTAATGAAGGGCGTCTGTATCTGTGACTGTTTTTTTCTTCCAAACGAAAACAACTGGGGGAAAAGGGGGGAAATCACGTGTATGTTTTAGTTTCTTGGAATTTTATTTCCACCTAATAGTTTTTCCTCCTCCAAGGAAGTGGAGATTGTTAAGTAATGAGTTAAGTGACGTTGCAATTAGATGTCTTACTTATGTTAAGTGTCCAATAATTGTCACTGATATGTAAAGGGGCTTCAGGTGGCCTCTGGGTCTAGTGATGTGCAGAGTTTTGTGCAGAGTCTGTTGGAAGAAATACAAATGTGTTGGTGAAAAAGGAGCAGATCTTTTGTATCTTCATACCACAGCATCTAATACGTCTAACATGGCTCCCAGAACTGTGCACAGTATTCCAGCTGAGGTCTAACTAGTGTCTTGTACAAGACCAGTTATACCTTCTTGCCATTGTACCGATGCAGAAAATGCTAAAATACTGAGAAGGACAGGCAGCATCTGTGGAGAGAGAAACATAGTCTTGGACCAGGGGAACCGCGGAACAGACTGAGAGAAACTTCGACATACATTGTAACACGCACACCCTCATAAAGACAGACTCCACTAAACAGATATAAAATGCGGGGATCACTTCTCCATCAGTAAATGGAAGGAGATTAATTGGATTTCTCTTCCAAAGGACGATCACATCTGGATGGACTATAGTTTAACTACAATTATCACAGGCAATGAGCACTTTCAAAGTGCAGTGACTGTCAATTGATGAAATGGATAAGAGTGTTTAGAGAGAGGGGTCCAGATAGAGTGCCAGAAAGACACAGCAACAGGATTAGATTGTTCCGTGCACTATTTAGACTTAACACAGAGATACACTAATTTACATCAATCATTTGAATCAGGGAACCAAACTTAATATTTCAAAGTTTGCTGTCGACACAAAACTTGATGGGGATGTGAGTGTGAGGATGCTAAGAAGGGGCTTCGAGATGATTTGGAGAAATCCAGTGACTGAGAAAATACGTGGCAGACTCAGCATGACGTGGAAACTTGTGAATTTCAGACAGAAAACCAGAATGTCTGAGTATGATTTAAATGGTGATAGATTAGGAAATGTGGATATACAGAGGAACCTGGTGCCCCAGTACACCAGTGAAAGCATGCAAGTTCAATAAGCAGTTAGGAAGGAAAGGCACATGAAATGCTGGCTATCATTGCGAGGGGACGCGAGTACAGGAACATGGAGAGCATCATGCTAACATGGTAGTTAGCACTGCCGTTACACAGCGCCAGAGTCCCAGGTTCGATTCCTGGATTGGGTACCTGTCTGTGTGGAGTCTGCACTTTCTTCCCGTGTCTGTGTGGGTTTCCTCTGGGTGCTCCTACTTGCTCCCACAAGTCCTGAAAGACGTCCTTTTAGTTAATTTGGACATTCTAAATTCTCCTTCGGTGTACCTGAACTGGCGCTTTGGTTGGCGACTAAGAACTTGTCACACTTACTTCATTGCAGTGTTAATGAAAGCCTGCGTGTGACAATACAGATAATCAAAATATTATTATTGAATGGTGAGGCATGTTCAAAGGGCCAAATGGTTCCCTCCTGTGCCTATCTCTACACGTCGACATCAACAGATGTGAGTGAATCATTTTGCTTTAGCTGCAGTGCACTGGACATGCAAATAATCTGCCAATGGCTCCCTTTGCTGTCTGTGGCATCTTTGTCCATAATGTGATCCACTTCATCGTGTTACCGGCATCTTAACCCCTTTCCCCTCACCGCAACCTCCTCCAAACACCCTCATTCCCGATTATACCAGCATTCCCCTCAATCTGCCAACCGCTTTCCCCCGAGTATAATTACCCCCCCCCCGTACTAATCTGTCTCCCCGTAATAACTACCGCCCTCACTTTACTACCAGTTATGAACATTTTTTCTGACATTGTAATTCCCACAGGAAGACAGAAATAAAAGGACCCTGTCCATATTATCCAAACTGCCCACTCCCCTTTAGTACCGACTGACGTACAACATTTGGAGGGATCTCGGTCACCAAGTGCCCTCCTCAATTGGTTCATCCCACCCCTCCCAACTCAAAAAGAGAGATATTTAATAATCTGACGCATCGCCCTCAATCATTTCAACGCATCGATAACAACAATAACGATAAAATTGTCTAAATATAACAAAATAAGTAACCATTGAACATAGAACATAGAACGTTACAGAGCAGTACAGGCCCTTCGGCCCTCGATGTTGCACCGGCCTGTGAAACCACACTGAAGCCCATCTACACTATCCCCTATGCATCCATATGTCTATCCAATGACCATTTGAATGGCCTCAGTGTTGGCCAGTCCACTACTGTTGCAGGCAGGGCATTCCACGCACTTACTACACTCTGAGTTATGAACCTACGTCTGACATCTGTCCTGTATCTATCTCCCTTCAATTTAATGCTCCCTCCCCTCGTGGTAGACACCACCATCCGAGGGTAAAGGATCTCACTGTCCACCCTATCTAAACCTCTGATCATCTTGAATGCTTCAATTAAGTCACCTCTTAACCATCTTCTCTCTAAGGAAAACAGCCTCAAGTCCCTCAGCCTTCCATCATAAGATCTTCCCTCCATACCAGGCAACATCCTGGTAAATCTCCTCTGCACCCTTTCCAATGCTTCCACATCCTTCCTATAATGCGGCGTTCAGAATTGCATGCAATACGCCAAATGCCGCAGCACCAGCGTTTTGTACAGCTGCAACATGATCTCATGGCTCAGAAACTCAATCCCTCTACCAATAAAAGCTAACACACCGGACGCCTTCTTAACAACCGTCTCAACCTGAGCGGCAACTTTCAGGGATCTATGTACATGGACACCGAAATCTCTCTGTTCATCCACACTACCAAGAATCTTACCATTAGCCCAGTATTCTGTCTTCCTGTTATTCCTTCAAAAATGAATCACCTCACACTTTTCTGCTTTGAACTCCACTTGCCACCTTCAGGCCAGCTCTGCAGCTTATCTATGTCGCTCTGTAACTTGTTAAATCCTTCCGCACTGTCCACAACTCCACCGACTTTAGTGTCATCTGCAAATTTACTCACACATCCTTCTACGCCCTCCTCTAGGTCATTTATAATAATGACAAACATCAGTGGCCCCAAAACAGATACTTCTGGTACACCAGTAACTGCGCTCAAGTGTGAACATTTCCCATCAACCACCGCCCTTTGTCTTCTTTCAGCTAGCCAATTTGTGATCCAAACTGCTAAATCACTGTGAATCCCATTCCTCCGTACTTTCTGCAATAGCCTACCGTGGGAAACCTTTTCAAACGCTTTAATGAAATCCATATACACCACATCAACTGCTTTATCCTCATCCACCTGTTTGGTCACCTTCTCAAAGAACTCAATAAGATTTGTGAGGCATGACCTACCCTTCACAAAACTATGTTGACTATCTCTAATCAAATTAGTCCTTTCCAGATGATTATACATCCTATCTCATATAAACCTTTCCAAGACTTTGCCCACAACTAAGGCTCACTGGTCTATAGTTACCGCGATTATCTCTTATCCCCTTCTTGAACAACGGGACAACATTTGTTATCCTCCATTCTTCTGGCACTATCCCTATAGACAAAGATGACTTAAAATCAAAGCCAAAGGCTCAGCAAACTCTTCCCTTGCTTCGCAGAGAATCCTAGGATAAATCCCATCCAGCCCAGGGGACTTACCTATTTTCGATCTTTCCAGATTTGCTAACACTTCCTCCTTCTGAACTTCAAGCACTTCTAGTCCAATAGCCTGTATCTCAGTATTCCCCTCGACAACATTGTATTTTTCCGACGTGAATACTGACGACAAAAATTCATGGAATACAATGTTGACAAATGTGAGGTTATCCATTTTGGTAGGAATAACAGCAAACGGGATTATTATTTAAACGATAAAATATTAAAGCATGCCGCTGTTCAGAGAGACTTGGGTGTGCTAGTGCATGAGTCACAGAAGGTTGGTTTACAAGTGCAACAGGTGATTAAGAAGGCAAATGGAATTTTGTCCTTCATTGCTAGAGGGATGGAGTTTAAGACTAGGGAGGTTATGTTGCAATTGTATAAGGTGTTAGTGTGGCCACACCTGGAGTATTGTGTTCAGTTTTGGTCTCCTTACTTGAGAAAGGACGTACTGGCGCTGGAGGGTGTGCAGAGGAGATTCACTAGGTTAATCCCAGAGCTGAAGGGGTTGGATTATGAGGAGAGGTTGAGTAGACTGGGACTGTACTCGTTGGAATTTAGAAGGATGAGGGGGGATCTTATAGAAACATTTAAAATTATGAAGGGAATAGATAGGATAGATGCGGGCAGGTTGTTTCCACTGGCGGGTGACAGCAGAACTAGGGGGCATAGCCTCAAAATAAGGGGAAGTAGATTTAGAACTGAGTTTAGGAGGAACTTCTTCACCCAAAGGGTTGTGAATCTATGGAATTCCTTGCCCAGTGAAGCAGTTGAGGCTCCTTCATTACATGTTTTTAAGGTAAAGATAGATAGTTTTTTGAAGAATAAAGGGATTAAGGGTTATGGTGTTCGGGCCAGACAGTGGAGCTGAGTCCACAAAAGATCAGCCATGATCTCATTGAATGGCGGAGCAGGCTCGAGGGGCCAGATGGCCTACTCCTGCTCCTAGTTCTTATGTTCTTATGTTCTTATTTACTACCTCTCCTATCTCCTCAGACTCCACGCGCAACCTCCCACTACTGACCTTGACTGGCCCTACTCTTACCCTAGTCGTTCTTGTATTCCTCACATATCTGTAATAAAGCTTTAGGGTTATTCTTGATCCTACCTGCAAAAGACTTCTCGTGTCCCCATTTGGTCCTCCTCAGCTCCCTTTTTAAGTCCTTCCTAGCTAACTTGTAACTCTCGAGCGTCCGAATTGAACCTTCACGTCTCATCTTTACATAAGCCTCCTTCTTCCTCTTGACAAGTGTTTCAACTACTTCAGCAAATCACGGTTCCCTTCGCTCGACCAATTCCTCCCTGCCTGACAGTTACATACTTATCAAGGACACGCATTATCATGTCCTTGAACAAGTGCTACATTTCAAATGTGCCCATACCTTGCAGTTTCCTTCCCCATTCTATGCAGCATTGCATTAAAACGGCCTTTCCCCTAGCTATAACTCTTGCCGTGCTGTATATACCTATCCATTTCCATCCCTAAAGTAAACGTAACCGAATTGTGGTCGCTATCACCAAAGTGCTCACCGACCTCCAAATCTAACACCTGGCCTAGTTCATTACCTAGTACCAAATCCAATGTGGCCTCGTCTCTTGTTGGCCTTTCTACGAAGTGTCTCAGGAAACCGTCCTGCACACATTGGAAAAAACGGACCCATCTAAAGTACTGGAACTATAGCGTTACCAGTCAGTATTTGGAAAGTTATAGCCCCCCCATAACTACTGCCCTGTTACGTTCGGTCGTATCCAGAATAATCTTTGCAATACTTTGCTTTACATCTCTGGAACTTTTCGGAGGCCGATAGAAAACTCCCAAAAGTGTGACCTCACCTTTCCTGTTTCTAACTTCAGCCCATATTACCTCAGTCTACTAGTCCTCATCAAACGTCCTTTCTGCCACCATAATACTGTCCGTGGCTAACAATGCCCCCCCCCCCCTCTTTTACCAACTTCCCTGAGCTGACTGAAATATCTGAACCCGGAACCTGCAACAACCATTCCTGTCCCTGCTCTATCCATGTCTCCGAAATGACCACAACATCTAAGTCCCACATACCAATCCATGCTGCAAGTTCCGTATTCCGGATGCTCCAGTCGTTGAAGTAGACATTCTTTAAACAACATTCCTGCCTGCCGGTAGACTCCTGCAACCTTGAAATCTTACTCATGACCTCACTATTTTCAACCCCCTGTATACTTTAGCTACATTTAATGTTCCCAACCCCCTGTTGAATTAGTTTAAACCCTCCCGAAGAGCATTAGCAAATTCCCCTCTCCCCGACCCCAGGATATTGGTACCCCTTTGGTCCAAGTGTAGATCATCCCGTTTGTAGACGTACCACCTACCCCAGAATGAACCCTAATTATCCAGGTATCTGAGACACTCCCTCCTCCACCATCCCTGTTGCCTCGTGTTGAACTGCTCTCTCCCCCTATTCCTCGTCTTCCCAGCACGTGGCACAGATAACAATCCAGAGATAATAACTCTGTTTGTTCTAGCTGTAATATTCCACCCTGGCTCGCTGAATTCCTGCCTTACATCCCTATCCCTTGTCTTTCCTGTGTCGTTAGTGCCTATGCGGGCAGACATCTGTATCTCCTGCCCTATGGAAGGAGTTGGAAGAGTGAGTAAGCCGGGTCGGAGAGGTTTTTGATGATGCTGCCCGCTTTTCCAAAGCAGCGGGGAGTGGAGATTGAGTCAATGGATGGGAGGCAGGTTGGTGTGATGGACTGGGCGTTGTTCTCGACACTCTGAAGTTTCTTCTGGTCCTGTGCCGAGCAGTTGCCATTCCAGGCTGTGATGCAGCCAGATAGAATGATTTCTATATTGCATATTTAAAGTTGGTAAGAATCAGTGTGGACATGCCGAATTTCCTTAGTTTCCTAAGTCTGTACAGGCGCTGTTGTGCTTTCCTGGTGGTAGCGTCAACTTAGATGGACCAGAACAGATTTTTGGAGATGTGTACCACGATAATTTTGAAACTGCTAACCATCTTCACCTCCGACCGTTGATGAAGACAGGGGTGTGTACAGTTGCTTGCTGAATTCAATGACAGCTCTTTAGTTTTGCTAGCATTGAGGGAGAGATTGCTATCGCAGCACCACTCCACTAGGTTCCAATCTCCCTCCTGTAAACTTACTCGTCGTCATTCGAGATCCGCCCCACTATGGTCGTATCGTCAGCAACTTGTAGATGGAGTTGAAAACAAATTTTGCCACGCAGTCGTGAGTATATAGGAAGTTTAGTAGGGGGATAAGTACGCAGCCTTTCTAGGCCCCGGTATTGAGGACCATTGTTGAGGAGGTGATGTTTTTCATCCTTACTCTTTATGGTCTGAGGTTAGATAGTCGAGGTTCCATTTGCAGACTGAGGAGCCACGTCCCAGGTTTTGGAGCTTGGCTGAGATTATGGTGATGAACGCAGAGCTGTAGTCAATAAATAGGAGTCTGACGTAGGGGTCGTTGTTGGTGAGATGTTAAAGGGATGAGTGTAGTGCCAGGGAGATGGCGTTTGTTGTCCCACCGTTGTAGTGGTATGCGAATTGCAGCGGATCAAGGTGTTCTGGGAGTACGGACGTGATGCGCTTCATGACCAACATCTCGAAGCACATCATTACGATTGAAGTCAAGGCCACGGGACGGCAGTCATTGAAGCACGATGCCTGGTTCTTCTTTGGCACCGGTATGATGGTGGTCTTCTGCAAGCAGATGGGGACCTCGGAGGGAAGTAGGGACAGGTTAAAGATGTACGCGAACACATTTGCCATCTAGTCCACGCAGGCTCTGAGTGCACGACCAGGAATCCCGTCCGTACCAGTCGCCTTCCGAGGGTTTAGTTTCAGGAAGGCTCATCTGACATCGGGAGCTATGATGGTGGGTATGGTTTAGTTATGGGCTGCATGGGCAGGCGACAGCGAATCGTTCGTTTCCTGCTCGAGCCGAGCATAGAATGCATTAAGTTCATCAGGGACGGGTGCGCTGCTGCCGGAAACACTGCCCTGCTTCGCTTTGTAGCCCGTTATGTTGATTAGCTCTCGCCACATCCGCCGAGAGTCTGTCTGTGACTCTCGATTGGTTTGATATTCTGTCTTGGCATCACCGGATTTCTTTGCGGAGGTTGTACCTGAATTTCCTGTATATGTCAGTGTCGTCTGATTTGAACGCCTCAGAACTGTACTTCAGCAGAGAGTCAATCTCGTGATTAAGCCATAGTTTCCGGTTGGGGAACGTATGTACTGCTTTGTTTGGCACGCAGTCCTCCACACATTTTCTGATGAATTCTGTGACGGAATTCTGTGGTGGCAAACTCATTTAAGTCGGTCGCTGAGTTCTTAAATATGGACTAGTCCACTGTCTCTAAGCAGTCACGTAAGAGCTATTATGTTCCCTTGGATCAGCACTGCACAACCTTCTTAGCTGTATTCTCCGCTTGATCTTCTGCTTCTTTGCCGGGAGAAGCGTCTTATGGTCTGATTTACCAAAGTGCGGTCGGGGGATGGAACGGTAGTCGCCCTTGACTTTTGAGTAGCAGTGGTCAAGAGTGTTGTCGCTCCTGGTGGGACGGGAGATGTGCTAGTGGAAGTTTGGCAGTACACTCTTAAGTTTGGCATGGTTGAAGTTTACGGCTTGAAGTGAACAAGGCCTCCAAGTATTATGTTTCGCAGTTGTATATAACTGTATACAGTTCGTCCAGCGCCATCCTCATTTCTGCTTGGGGTGGGATGTAGACCGCTGTCATAATGGCTGAAGTAAACTCACGTTGATACATCGAATATACAGTGCAGAAGGAGGCAATTCGGCCCATCGAGTATGCATTGACCCACATAGGCCAACACTTCCACCCTATCCCCATAACCCCTCCTAATCCTTTTAGACACTAAGGGCAATTTAGCATAGCCAATCCACCTAACGTGCACGTCTTTGGGCTGTGGGAGGAAACAGGAGCACCCGGAGGAAACTCACGCAGACACGGGGAGAACGTGAAGACTCCGCACAGACAGTGACCCACCGGGGAATCGAACCTGGGACCCTGACGCTGTGAAGGCACAGCGCTACCGTGCTGCCCTGCAGATAGTATGGTCGGCACTTCACAGTTAGGTATTCCAGGTCCGGGGAGCAGTAGGTCGCCAGAGTCGCCACATCCAAGCAGGAGGAGTTGATATGGATGCAAATCCTTCAATCCTTTGCATTGCCTTATTACGCAGTGTTGTCCGCCCGGTGAATTGAGAAGCCTTCAGCTTGTATTGCACAGTCCGTAGGCGGGGTGAGCCATGTCTCCGTGAAACAGAGTACGCAGCAGTCTTACTTCCGTCTGAGAAGTAAGTCTAGCGTTAAGTTCATCCAGGTTCTTTTCGATCGCTTGGGCCTTTGCCAGGAGTAGGCTGGCGTGAATGAAAAAATGAAAAATCGCATTTTGTCACGAGTAGGCTTCAATGAAGTTACTGTGAAAAGCCCCTAATCGCCACATTCCGGCGCCTGTCCGGGGATGCTGATACGGGAATAGGACCGTGCTGTTGGCCTGTTTTGTCTGCTTTAAAAGCCAGCGATTTAGCCCAGTGAGCTAAATCAGCCACTTGAACCATGAAATTGTCAAAAAAACATAACATATTCGGCACTAGCGTAATGCTGCAGAGATCAAGGTACATCGCAATCAATATTTTTCCCCTATTTGCTCTACATTCCTCTTTGTTTACTACTCTTGAATGACTTGCTGTTCTATGGAACCTTTCAGCCCGGATACTGATCCAAACCAGCTTAAAGTATCTCAAAACCGTCATCAATTTGTGCAGGTGGAGGCAGCCTGGCTGCTGTCACCGTAGTCCTTTCATTCTCTTACTCCTAATTAACTTTATATTCAAAAGGCCCCTTCCTGAGCGAGATGAACATCTCCTACCAGAGCATTTGATTCTGTCGTGAGAAAGTGTCTGATTTTTGTGTCACATTTGCATCTTTAAAATGTCTATATAAATTTAAATTAGCAAACGTGACGCCACTGTTTAAAAAAGGAGGTAGGCAGAAAGCAGGAAATTATAGGCCAGTGAGTTTAACTTCGGTAATAGGGAAGATGCTGGAATCTATCATCAAGGAAGAAATTGCGAGGCATCTGGATAGAAATTGTCCCATTGGGCAGACGCAGCATGGGTTCGTTAAAGGCAGGTCATGCCTAACTAATTTAGTGGAATTTTTTGAGGACATCACCAGTGCAGTAGATAACGGGGAGCCGATGGATGTGGTATATCTGGATTTCCAGAAAGCCTTTGACAAGGTGCCACACAAAAGGTTGCTGCATAAGATAAAGATGCATGGCATTAAGGGTAAAGTAGTAGCATGGATAGAGGATTGGTTAATTAATAGAAAGCAAAGAGTTGGGATAAATGGGTGTTTCTCTGGTTGGCAATCAGTAGCTAGTGGTGTCCCTCAGGGATCCGTGTTGGGCCCACAATTGTTCACAATTTACATTGATGATTTGGAGTTGGGGACCAAGGGCAATGTGTCCAAGTTTGCAGATGACACTAAGATGAGTGGTAAAGCGAAAAGTGCAGAGGATACTGGAAGTCTGCAGAGGGATTTGGATAGGTTAAGTGAATGGGCTCGGGTCTGGCAGATGGAATACAATGTTGACAAATGTGAGGTTATCCATTTTGGTAGGAATAACAGCAAACGGGATTATTATTTAAACGATAAAATATTAAAGCATGCCGCTGTTAGGAGAAACTTGGGTGTGCTAGTGCATGAGTCACAGAAAGTTGGTTTACAAGTGCAACAGGTGATTAAGAAGGCAAATGGAATTTTGTCCTTCATTGCTAGAGGGATGGAGTTTAAGACTAGGGAGGTTATGTTGCAATTGTATAAGGTGTTAGTGCGGCCACACCTGGAGTATTGTGTTCAGTTTTGGTCTCCTTACTTGAGAAAGGACGTACTGGCACTGGAGGGTGTGCAGAGGAGATTCACTAGGTTAATCCCAGAGCTGAAGGGGTTGGATTATGAGGAGAGGTTGAGTAGACTGGGACTGTACTCGTTGGAATTTAGAAGGATGAGGGGGGATCTTATAGAAACATTTAAAATTATGAAGGGAATAGATAGGATAGATGCGGGCAGGTTGTTTCCACTGGCGGGTGACAGCAGAACTAGGGGGCATAGCCTCAAAATAAGGGGAAGTAGATTTAGGACTGAGTTTAGGAGGAACTTCTTCACCCAAAGAGTTGTGAATCTATGGAATTCCTTGCCCAGTGAAGCAGTTGAGGCTCCTTCATTACATGTTTTTAAGGTAAAGATAGATAGTTTTTTGAAGAATAAAGGGATTAAGGGTTATGGTGTTCGGGCCGGAAAGTGGAGCTGAGTCCACAAAAGATCAGCCATGATCTCATTGAATGGCGGAGCAGGCTCGAGGTGCCAGATGGCCTACTCCTGCTCCTAGTTCTTATGTTCTTATGTTCTTATGAAATGCCGGCATTTGTTGGAGCGTTTGCGTCGGCTGGAATGTGTGTTTTCGGATGGAGAATTAATATCATTAAGAACGTCTGCATATAGTGGAATGTCTCCATGTATTAGAGGGTCTGCATATTTTGGAGAATGTGCAGCGAATGGATTACTTACCCTATAGCAGGGTTTTTCAAACTCAGGGTCGTTACCCGCAAGTGGATCGCGGAACGGTGTCGTGAGGATCGTGGAGCGATCGGTTGTGGCGTCCCCGATCGCGGGAAAAACCAATCAGTCTCCGATTGGTTGCTGTGTTTGAGGGGGCGGTGACGCGGACCTGAGCTGCATGCTGGTCATCGCGCGTAAAGCGGTGGTGGTGGGGGTGGAATGGGCTCACAGGCGTCCACGTGGACGCGATTCTATCAGTGGTGGCCCCGGCTTGGAACTCCGCTCTATTGCCCTTCATTTGCGCGCTCCTCGGATCGTCCCTCGCCACCAATCAACAGTTTGCAACCTGCGGCTACTTGTTCAATCCGTTCAACGACCAGCGCAACGTCCGTTTGTACTCCAACAACGGTAAGTGCTGGTCGGGAAATTGTCTGTGACTGGAGTAGGAACAGTGAGAGTAAGCCAGGCAAGGCCTCTCCGACTACTGATTAACCGAGTCCGGTCAATAGGGCTGACATATGTGGACATTGGAAGACACCTACAGATATAATTTTGTGCCGACACTCTCTGGAAACCAGAAAGTAGGTGCTTTTGGTGACAATGGAGAAGAAGGTGACGTGGATGTTTCGGATAGTGCAATGCAGTGGAACCAGTAAGAAATATTGTGACATTGTCTGTTTTTCACAAGTTACTTCATCTCCCCTAAAGTAATAGTTTGTCGAGTAACAATAAGATTGCACTTTTTTCTATAATTGGTTGAACTTCGAAAGAAATGTGAATATATGTAAAACACAGTTGTTTTACTTTTCAGCTGTAAAATGTCATCCATTTGGAAAAATTAGCTGCGCGAAATAATGTTACAAAGTAAAAAAAAGAATGCCGGCCGTGACCGGCCTTTAAATGTGAACGATGAGTCTTTCCGCCAGAGGCAGCGGCAGAGAGATCGTCACGCACTCGGCATAGAACAAGAACAAAGGAAATTTACCGCACAGAAACAGGCGCTTCGGCCCTCGAAGCCTGTGCCGATCCTCATCCTCTATATTAATCTTTCGGCTCTTTTCTAAGGGTCTGTATCCATCTGCTCCCTGCCCATTCATGTACCTGTCCAGATACACCTTAAGTGACGCTGTCATGCCCGCCTCTACCACCTTTGCCGGCAATGCGTTCCAGGAACCCACCACCCTCTGCAGAAAGCACTTTGCACGCATATCTCCCATAATGTTCCTTTCACCTTGAACTCGTGACCCCTAGTAATTGAGTCCCAAACTCTGAAAAAAAGCTTCTTGCTATCCAAACAGTCAACACCTCTCATGATTTTGTAGATCTGAATGAGGTCTCCCCTCAACCTCCGTCTTGCTAATGAAAATAATCCTAATCTAATCATCCTCTCTTTATAGCTAGCGCCCTCCATGCCAGGCAACATCCTGGTGAACACCCTCTGCACCTTCTCCAAAGTATCCACATCCTTTTGGTGATGTGACCAGAACTGTACGCAGTATTCCAAATGTGGCAGAACCAAAGTCTTATGCAACTGTAACATGACCTGCCACCTATTGTACTCAATACCCCTTCCGATGAAGGAAAGCATGCCGTATGCCTTCTTTACAACTCTATCGATCTGCGCAGCCACCTTCAGGGTAAAATGGACCTGAACACCCAGATCTCTCTGTCCATCAATTTTCCCCAGGGCTTTTCCATTTACCGCACAGTTCTCTCTTGAATTGGATCTTCCAAAATGCATCACCTCGCATTTGCCCGGATTGAACTCCATCTGTCATTTCTACGCTCAACTCTCCAATGTATCTATATTCTGCTGTATTCTCTGACAGTCCTCTTCACTATTTGCTATTCCACCAATCTTAGTGTCATAATGCTTTGGGTGAAAAATCAGAGATGTGAGATTCCTGCAATTTGTAGCTGCCAGTAAGCAAGCAATAGGCCTATGTGAAGAGCTGAACATTGATCATTTTGTAATAATGTGGGGCGGGCCAGAGATACAGAAAGAACAGGACCTCACAAATAAATATGCTGGAGGAGCGTCACAGGAGAGTCCATGGTTGAGCAAGGATGTGGTGGTGTGAGCTGTATCCGGAACTCCAGGTCCTCTGCTGAACAGACAATTAAGAAGAAAATGAAATCGGGAACAAAGCAGTATAAAGATGATTTCTTGAGGTGTCGCTTTTTTTTTTTAAATTTAGATTACCCAATTTTATTTTTGTTTCCAATTAAGGGGCAATTTAGTGTAGCCAATCCACCTAACCTGCACATCTTTGGGTTGTGGGGGCGAAACCCACGCAGACACGTGGAGAATGTGCAAACTCCACACGGACAGTGACCCAGGGGAGGTGTCGCTTTAATTGTGCCAATAGAAAGCAGGATGCAAAGTCACTGGGTGTTATATGCAGGCAAATACTGATAAATAAAGTTTATACCCTCAAATCTTCAAAGCATTTGAAGACAAAGCCTGGAGAGTTCGAGGACAAACCTATTTATTTTTTTCAAAGCATGCAGCAAGGACAGAAATGATCAGCTGAAGTGCCTAACAGAAATGTAACATTAATGACGAAACCAGCGATACAGTGTTGACCAAACAGGCCCACCTGCCGCATTAAAATACAGCAATAATGGTGTGTCGGAAGTTCGGCAGGTGTGGGTCGCGAAAATCAGCTGGAATGTCTCGCAAACGTCGACCAGCAGGGTCTCGAAGGTCCGCCGGTTGGTAAAGATGGGTCCCGGGTGGACGTTTTTGAAAAACACTGCCAGAGAACGTTGCAGGGGTTGTGATGGTTGGAATTAGCAGTTATTCGTTTGTGTGTCTGTATGTCCTCGAATTAGGAGTTTGCATTGGTTGGAGAATCATTAAAATTGCAGGTCCCACAGGGAGATGGAGATGCAGTATCTGCTCGAGCATCTGCAATGTTTGAAAGGGGTCGTAGAAAGTGGACAGTCTCCATTCGTTGCAGGGCCAGTATTTATTGGTTATAGATATAGAATGGAGAATCGGCATCGGTGTGGAGCTTGTCACAATTGAAGCTTCTTTATCAGATGAAATGCTATCCATTGTCTTGAGGATCTCCATCAGTTTGGGACATTGTAATAGTTAAAATCGTTGTATTATAAGTAGAGTCTGCATTGATTGGTGTGTGCAATATTTGGAGGGAACCAGTCATGTTTTCTGTTTTACTCGTCGTATGGGATTAAAGGGTCTTTATTTGTTAGAAAAGTTTTGCCTGTTGCGTGCTTGTGTCTGTTGTGGATGTGAATTGAATTGAGAGAATTTGTATTTTCAATCGTCCCAATTGCTTGGTGTTTCTGCATTAATGGAGACGTTCCCTTGGATGGACCGATTGCATTAGTACGAGAATTTATACTGGCAGCAACTTCTGGAAGAGTTGGTCGTCTCAGTTGATGTGTGTCATTCTGTTGGAGGGCCATATCGAATTGAAAGTGGGCATTGTTTTGTGTTTCCGTGTCAGTTGCATAGTTTGTATTGCATTACATGGAGAGCAATAGTCAATCAGATGCTCCATTACTTATAGTAACTAAAGAACATATACCTGCATTTGTTGCTGTGTCTCAAGCATAGAGAATGCATTTTTTGGCGTTTCCGTGACAGTTGTTACACATCTCAATGTTCTTGGGGCTGTGTGTGTTGACTATTTTCAACCTGTTTGAAGTGTTATAGTGTTTTTATTTTTTTGTTGTGTACTAGTGGTTTAAAAGTTAAATGTTTCTATTAGAATATGCTGTCGCGTTCACGTAACAGCCTCCCCGAACAGGCGCCGGAATATGGCGACTAGGGGCTTTACACAGTAACTTCATTTGAAGCCTACTCGTGACAATAAGCGATTTTCATTTTTTCATTTCATTGTGGTATTTGAAATAGATGAAGATGTAATACGAGTTGAACTATGTTGCGAATAGTCAAAACCTAGCAGCTTTAAATCCAGTAACAGAATGTCGAAATTCACCTGAGGAAGGAACATTGCTCCGAAAACTGGTGATTCTAAACAAACCTGTTGGACTTTAACATGGTTGTTAGACTACTTAAAATGTTTAAAGTTAGAGAAGGGAGCTCCATCCCAGAATGCAGTAAATCAGTCCGAACAAAAACATTCCGTCAATTGGAATGTAACGTCTCAATTGTCACAATCGAGACAGAATACCGCTAAAACAATATGAGATACATAGGTGGCACTGATGGTGTTTGGTTGGAACGTACAATTGCTGAGGGAATACATCTTCAACTTGTATTTGAAATGATGTGCTCAGCATTGCACAACTATCTGACGTGGTAAGTCCATCCCCGAAATCAACACAATCTATGACACAAGTCGATCGTGTAATATGTTTTTTAATGTGAAACACAGTAGAAAGATGTTGCAATCTCAATATCTCAAGGGACCTCCCAAAGAGTATAAGGGGCAGTATTTGGGATACAGCGTGTCAGAGTTTAATGCAGGCAGATTCCTGGATCACAAAGGGACACATCACATCACACAGAAAATGCATGGCCCGATTGCTGTCATTAAGAAATTATTCTACATGGTCCTTGCAGTCTTTGGCGTTCCTGGTAAGCGATTATAAATATTGAAGGCATGTATATATGTGTGTGGGCTGCTACTGTTATTAATCACGGAGGAATAATATGACAGACTCGTTTGGTGTCAATGCTATCAAACACGTGGTCCGCGATCCCATTTGCTTAGGTTAAATGTCTTGAATTATCCCTGTGGATTCATTCCATTTTCTGAACTGATAAACATGTGTTTGTATCTCGTGGGCGATCTTCGTTGTTAGCTTAACGTCTTAAGTAGAATATTCCATGGTTTTAAGTTAACATCAGTGACGGGACTCTATGTGATGGGAGATCGACAAACAAAAATCGCTCAGACTCCAGGTCAATAACCAAAGTGAAATATCTGACACCAGTTGGCACGTATTTGTAGAAAAATCTGTCAGTGTAAAATTGGGTCACCGTCTGCATCGTTGCATGACATCGATTAACACGAATTCTTGCCAGCGTCTGTCGGTGGTAAAGTGTAATAAGGGTAACTGAGGGTTGCACAGTTGAGGGACACTGACGGATGCTCACGGCGGCACGATGGCACAGTAGGTAGCACTGTTGCTTCACCACGCCTGGGTCCCTGGTTCGGATTCCCGGCTTTCGTCACTGTCTGTGTGGAGTCTGCACGTTCTCGCCGTGCCTGCGTGGGCAGACTCCAGTTGCTCCGGTTTCCTCCCAAAAGTCCCGGAAGACGTGTTCGGTAATTTGGATATTCTGAATTAGAACATAGAACAGTACAGCACAGAACAGGCCCTTCGGCCCTCGATGTTGTGCCGAGCAATGATCACCCTACTTAAACCCACGTAACCCGTATACCCGTAACCCAACAATCCCCCCATTAACCTTACACTACGGGCAATTTAGCATGGCCAATCCACCTAACCCGCACATCTTTGGACTGTGGGAGGAAACCGGAGCACCCGGAGGAAACCCACGCACACACGGGGAGGACGTGCAGACTCCACACAGACAGTGACCCAGCCGGGAATCGAACCTTGGACCCTGGAGCTGTGAAGCATTGATGCTAACCACCATGCGACCGTGAGGCCCCTCTCCCTCTCTGCAGCCGAAGAGGCGCCGGAATGTGGCGACCAGGATATTTTGACTGTAATTTCAATGCACTGTTAATGTAAGGCAACTTGTGACACGCAGAATGATTATTATTATTAAATGCCTCTCAATTAAATTATACTTCTGAGAGCAAGAAAACGGTCCATGGCTAAACAAGGACATAAACGTGTAAATACCTATGGTTTACCACACTGCAAGAGTTGACGTTAAGCTAAATTTAAGGATCAGCAAAATACGACTAAAATGAAAGCAAAAGAGCGAAGATGAACTACAAAAGGAAACTAGCAGAAATAATCAATAACTAATGCAAAAAGCTTCTGCAAGTATATGAAGAGGAAGCGAATAGCTAAAGTAAAGGACGATGCTGGTGACATAATGATGTGGATGACAGATAGAAAAGGCACCGAACCAATATTTTGCCTCTATCTTCACGGTGTAGGGTAATAATACATTTCCAAAAACTCCAGCTAATGCCGCGGAAATTGGTACAATGAGCAGTGTGAATATAGTGAATAAACTGGTGGCATTTCATTAACCACCGGCGTGCCACAGGAGCCAATCATCAGACCGCAATTATTTGCAATCTGTACAACTGATCTGCAATCAGGTAAAGAGTGCAACCCAGCACAACTTGCGGATGATATCAAAATAGGTAAGAAAGCAGAGAATGAAGGGAGGTCAAGACTTTACAGGCAGATTAAGATTACGCGCCCAAATTTGGCAGATGGAGTTTAATGTCAGTAAGTGTGAGAGTATGAATCTGTTTATTCATGAAACGCAGAGTATGTATGCAGGTACAGCATGCAATTACAAAATGAAATTGAATGTTACATAATGAATGGGTAGCACTGTTGTTTCAGAGCTTCAGGGTTCCAGGTTCGATTCCCCGGTGCGTCACTGTCTGTTCTCATTCTGCACGTTCTCACCATGTCTGCGTTGCTTCCTCTGGGTGCGCCTCCCCCACGTCCCGAAAGACGTGTTGTAAGGTGAATTGGACATTCTGAATTCTCCCACAGTGTACCGGAACAGGCGCCGAATTGTGGCGACTGGCGGATTTTCACCGTTTGTTCACTAGTGTGTTAATGTAAATCCCGCTTGCGACAATAAATATTATTAGTATTATCACAATCGGCTTTGTCCTTTGCATTTGCATTCCATTCTGTGAGAAGTGAATGTCAATGATTTCCTGCATTAAAATATTTCTAAATAGTTTGTGAATATCATTTCCTGGACCGCTGAACCCAGTCTCTTAATTTCTAAGGAATATTTGGGTAAGTTATTTTCTGGTCAAAATAATGCTCCTGGCATTCAGCCTTAGTGCCATTAATATACTGTTGAAATGTTCACATGACATTTTTATTCACTCGAATAAATAATAGATTGTGCTACATTGGGACTGCAGTGATTTTACAGTAACGTTAGATATTCTGTGGATTTCTTAATTGTCTTTCGCCTTCCAATTCCATCTTGTGAATATAATTGATTTCGGACAATAGTCCCAGCGCTGGTCCGTGTAGATGAGGTCACATAATTCGGGATTTTTCGGTGAATAGAGGGCGTTCCGTCAGATATTAGTACGTACGTGGGAAGTTTAACAGCCCCCTCCCACTTGTTGCTTCCCAGCTCCAAACATACATACTTTACATGTAGATATTCTGAACTCATATATTCGCCGATTTCATTCTTGATCAACAAAGGCATTTCCTTTTTCTGATGCCTTGCCAATCAAAAATATTAACCAGATCTGGATTAGGGGAGGTGGTGGCGTGGTGGTATTGTCACTGGAATAACAATCGAGAGACCCAGGATAATGATCTGGGGACCGGAATCCTATCACTGCAGGTGATGGAAATTAAACTCAATAGAGTGTCTGGAATTCAAAGTCCAATGATAAGCGTTTATTGTCGTAAAAACATCTGGATGAAACCGGATGGACCAGAAGGCATCGAACCAGGCACCGGAAACGACAACGGAAGACCCAACCCTGTCGAACCTGCAAAGCCCTCTTTACTCGCATCTGGGTGACTTGTGCCAAAATTTGAAGAGCTGTCTCACAGACAAGTTAAGCAACGACCTGAGATAGTCATACTCACAGAAACATTCCGAACAGACAATGTCCCAATTCTTATCACCATTCCTGGATATGTCCTGTCTTACCAGCAAGACAAACCCAGAAAAAGGTGGCGTCACAGTGATATACAGTCGGGATGGTGTTGCCCTGGGAGTGCTCAACATTTACTCTGTCTCAGGCTTCAGTTTTAACATGGTCAAGGTAACCTCCTGCTGATTACCACGTACCGGTCACGATCAGATGATGAATCAGTACTCCTCCGTGTTAAACACCACTTGGAGGAAGCACTGAGGGTGGCGTATGCTCTGGGTGGGGGACGCCAATGTCCATCATCAAGAGTAGCTGGGCAGTACCACCAGAACTGGTCGGGTCCTAAAGGACATAACTGCTAGACTGGGAATACAATAGGTGGCGAGGGAACTAACAAGAGGGAAAAACATCGTCCTCACCAATCTGACCGCTTGAGATGATCTACCCATGACATATCAGTAGATGTGACACCCGCACAGTCCTTGTGGAGACAAAGTACCGTCCTCACATTGATGATATCCTCTAGCGTGTTGCTTGGTACTACCGCCGTGCCAATTGTGATAGACTTGGATCAGACCTAGCAACTCAAGGATGGGCATCCATGACGCTCCTGGGACATCACTAGCAGCAGAATTGTATTCAACCACAATCTGTAACACAATAGCCCGCCATAACCCCCAGTCCACCAATACCACCGAGCCAGGGGATGACCCATCGTCCAATAAAGAGTGCAGGAGGGAATGCTAGGAGCAACACTAGCAGACTGAGAACTGAGGTGTCAAACTTTTGAAGCTGCAACACAAGTGCTTGTATGCCAAATAGCATAAGCAGCAAGTAATGGTTAGCATAAATGCTTCACAGCTCCAGGGTCCCAGGTTCGATTGCCGGCTGGGTCACTGTCTGTGTGGAGTCTGCACGTCCTCCCCGTGTGTGCGTGGGTTTCCTCCGGGTGCTCCGGTTTCCTCCCACAGTCCAAAGATGTGCGGGTTAGGTGGATTGGCCATGCTAAATTGCCCGTAGTGTAAGGTTAATGGGTGGATTGTTGGGTTACGGGTATAGGGTGGAAACGTGGGTTTGAGTGGGGTGATCATTGCACGGCACAACATCGAGGGCCGAAGGGCCTGTTCTGTGCTGTACTGTTCTATGTTCTATGTTCTAATGGAGCAAAGAGATTCCACAGCCAGCGCATCAGATGTAAGATCTGCAGTCCTACCACATCCAGCCAGGAATGCTGATGGACTATAAAACACATCACTGGATGATGAGGCTCCACAAATATCCCCATCCTCAATGATGGTGCAAAGAACGATGCTGTGGCATTCGCAACAATCTTTAGCCAGAAGTGACGAGTGGATGGTCCATCTCCGTCCCCTCCAGTCGTCTCCAGCATCACAGATGTCAGTGTTCAGCCAATACGATTCACTCCACGTGACATCAAGAAACGGCTGAAGGCACTGAATGCTGCAAAGGCTGTAGGTACTGACAATATGCTGGCAAATATGCAAAATAGATGCGCTCCAGAACGTGGCGCAACCCTATCCACGTTGTTCCGGAACAGATACAACAAAGGCATCTACCGGGCAATGTGGAACAAATCTAGGTGTGTCCTATACATAATAAACAGGACTAATCTAAGCCAGCCAATTACCGCCCTAACAGTCGACATTCCATCATCTGCAATGTGATGGAAGGAGTCGTTTACATTGCTATCATTTGGCACAACTCAGCAATGACCTGCTCACAGACGCGCAGTTGGGTTCCGCCAGGGTCACACCGCGACCGCATTACAGCCTTGGTTCAAACATGGCAAAAATGCTGAATGCCAGAGGTGAGGTAAGTGTGACATCAAGGTAACATTTGACCGAGTGTGGCTTCAAGGAGCCCAGCTAAACTGAATTCAATGGAATCAGGGGGCAACTCTCCGCTGGTTGGAGTCATACCCGGCACAAAGGAAGATGGTTGCGATGGTTGTTGGTCAATCATCACAGCTCCCGGACATAACTGCAGGCGTTCCTCGGGGAGGGGGGTGTGTGTGTCCTCGGCACATAAATTTTCAGCTGATGCATCAATGATCTGCCTTCCATCAGAAGTCAAAATTGGGGATGATTGCGGATGACTGAACGACGTTCACTACCATTCAAAACTCTTTAAATAATGAAGAAGCCTGTTTCCAAATGCAGCAAGACCTGGACAATACCAGGCTTAGGCTGACAAGTGCCAAGTTACATTCGCGCCACACAAGTGTCAGACAATGACCATCTCCTACAAGAGAGGATCTAACCATCGCCCCTTGACATTTAGTGGCATTACCATCGCTGAATCCCCCAAAATTAACATCCAGTATGTTACTATTGATCTGATCTGGAGGAGCCGCATCAGTACTGTCGCAACCAGGGCATGTCAAAGACGAGGACTCCTACGGCGAGTAACTCACGTCCTGACCCCTCAAATCCTGAAAATCATCTGCAGCGTGCAGTGGAATGCTCATTATTTGCTCGATGAGTGCAGCTCCAACAATACTCAAAGACATTCCACACCATTCAGCAGAAAGCTGCTCACTTGATTGCTCCTCCTTCCACAAACGTTCAACGCCTCCGCCACGACGCACAGTGACAGGCGTGTGTACTATCTACAAGATGCATTGGCATAACTCACCAAGGTAACTCATCTAGAAGGAGACGTGCAGCAGATACCTGGTAACCTCACCATCTGGAGGTTCCCCTCCAAGCGCCTCAGCCTCCTGACTTGTAAATATTTTGGCAGTTCCTTCGCTATCGCTGGGGCAACATCCTGGGAGCTCCTTCACTAACAGCACAGTGGGTGGAAATACACCTCGAGGACTGCAGCTGTTCGGAAAGACAACTGACCACCTACTTCTGATGGGCAATCAGGGATGGGCAATAAATGCTGGGCGAAGCAGAGATGCCCACATCCCGTAAATGTATTTTAAAAACAGTTTCCCGCCTCGGTAACACTACCGCCACGACGGAGGATCATACCTGGTCGATCCGATCTGCATTGATAAATATTATCATTCAGATTTCTTTCGATTGTGTTGTTTAACGTTTATATATATATATACAATTATTGCACTATGGTCCTATTCTGTAATTCCTTTTCTTTCCTCGAGCTTCAAAAGTTGCTTTCTACTTTTCTGTCTTTCTCTACTCTTTTTGCTCACTTCTCTTGCATTTTTACATTCATTTTCCTATCCCTCAATAACGCGAGTTGATTTCCTTTCCCAAAGTACTACTAATATCCATTAGTTAGGATTCGGGAGTTCGATCACACCGTACAGCAAGCGCACATTCCTGCGATTTTCCATCTAAACAAAGGGTAAAGATGTCGCCCATCGAAGGGCAACACGGTGGCACATTGGTTATCCCTGCTGCCTCACAGAGCCAGGGTCCCGGGTTCGCTTCCATCCTTGGAATTCCGACGTTCCCACCTTTGTCTGGCGTTTGCATGCTCTCCTCGTGTCTTCGTGGCTTTACCCCGGGTACTCCGGTTTCCGCCCACCGTTGAAAGTTATGCCGATAAGGTGAATTGGCCATGTTAAATTCCCCTTCCCGTCAAATTATATTTTTGTTTGGTGGGGTTTCAGGGCTTTTGCCGTAGGTATGTTGTCAACGGAAGGGAGGAATACAAAATTACTGGGCACCAATATCCTGGGGGGGGGAGATTTGTTAGTGCTCTTTGGGGGGGTTTAAACTAATTCAGCAGGAGCATGGGAACCTGGATTGTAGTTTTGCGGTACGGGAGATTGAGAGTATAGAGGTCAGGAGCACAGATTTGACTTCGCAGGAGGGTGCCAGTGTTCAGGCAGGTGGTTTGAAGTGTGTCTACTTCAATGCCAGGAGTATACGAAATAAGGTAGGGGAACTGGCAGCATGGGTTGGTACCTGGGACTTCGATGTTGTGGCCATTTCAGAGACATGGATAGAGCAGGGACAGGAATGGTTGTTGCAGGTTCCGGGGTTTAGGTGTTTTAGTAAGCTCAGAGAAGGGGGCAAAAGAGGGGGAGGTGTGGCGCTGCTAGTCAAGGACAGTATTACGGTGGCGGAAAGGATGCTAGATGGGGACTCTTCTTCCGAGGTAGTATGGGCTGAGGTTAGAAACAGGAAAGGAGTGGTCACCCTGTTGGGAGTTTTCTATAGGCCACCTAATAGTTCTAGGGATGTAGAGGAAAGGATGGCGAAGATGATTCTGGAAAAGAGCGAAAGTAACAGGGTAGTTGTTATGGGAGACTTTAACTTTCCAAATATTGACTGGAAAAGATATAGTTCGAGTACATTAGATGGGTCATTCTTTGTACAATGTGTGCAGGAGGGTTTCCTGACACAATATGTTGACAGGCCAACAAGAGGCGAGGCCACATTGGATTTGGTTTTGGGTAATGAACCAGGCCAGGTGTTAGATCTGGAGGTAGGTGAGCACTTTGGAAACAGTGACCACAATTCGGTGACCTTTAAGTTAGTGATGGAAAGGGATAAGTATACCCCGCAGGGCAAGAGTTATAGCTGGGGGAAGGGCAATTATGATGCCATTAGACATGACTTAGGATGTGTTGGTTGGAGAAGTAGGCTGCAAGGGTTGGGCACACTGGATATGTGGAGCTTGTTCAAGGAAAAGCTATTGCATTGATAAGTACGAACCAGTCAGGCAGGGAGGAAGGGGTCGAGCGAGGGAACCGTGGTTTACCAAAGAAGTGGAATCTCTTGTTAAGAGTAAGAAGGAGGCCTATGTGAAGATGAGGCGTGAAGTTTCAGTTGGGGTGCTTGATAGTTACAAGGAAGCGAGGAAGGATCTAAAGAGAGAGCTGAGACGAGCAAGGAGGGGACATGAGAAGTCGTTGGCAGGTAGAATCAAGGAAAACCCAAAAGCTTTCTATAGGTATGTCAGGAATAAAAGAATGACTAGGGTAAGAGTAGGGCCAGTCAAGGACAGTGGTGGGAAGTTGTGTGTGGAGGCTGAGGAGATAAGCGAGATACTAAATGAATACTTTTCGTCAGTATTCACTCAAGAAAAAGATAATATTGTGGAGGAGAATGCTGAGACCCAGGCTATTAGAATAGATGGCATTGAGGTGCGTAGGGAAGAAGTGTTGGCAATTCTGGGCAAGGTGAAAATAGATAAGTCCCCGGGGCCGGATGGGATTTATCCTAGGATTCTCTGGGAAGCCAGCGAAGAGATTGTTGAGCCTTTGGCTTTGATTTTTAGGTCATCATTGGCTACACGAATAGTGCCAGAGGACTGGAGGATAGCAAATGTGGTCCCTTTGTTCAAGAAGGGGAGTAGAGATAACCCCGGTAACTATAGGCCGGTGAGCCTAACGTCTGTGGTGGGTAAAGTCTTGGAGAGGATTATAAAAGATACGATTTATAATCATCTAGATAGGAATAATATGATTAGGGACAGTCAGCATGGTTTTGTGAAGGGTAGGTCATGCCTCACAAACCTTATCGAGTTCTTTGAGAAGGTGACTGAACAGGTAGACGAGGGTAGAGCAGTTGATGTCGTGTATATGGATTTCAGTAAAGCGTTTGATAAGGTTCCCCACGGTCGGCTATTGCAGAAAATACAGAGGCTGGGGATTGAGGGTGATTTTGAGATGTGGATCAGAAATTGGCTAGTTGAAAGAAGACAGAGAGTGGTAGTTGATGGGAAATGTTCAGAATGGAGTTCAGTTACGAGTGGCGTACCACAAGGATCTGTTCTGGGGCCGTTGCTGTTTGTCATTTTTATAAATGACCTAGAGGAGGGCGCAGAAGGATGGGTGAGTAAATTTGCAGACGACACTAAAGTCGGTGGAGTTGTAGACAGTGCGGAAGGATGTTGCAGTTTACAGAGGGACATAGATAAGCTGCAGACCTGGGCTGAGAGGTGGCAAATGGAGTTTAATGTGGAGAAGTGTGAGGTGATTCACTTTGGAAAGAATAACAGAAATGCGGAATATTTGGCTAATGGTAAAATTCTTGGTAGTGTGGATGAGCAGAGGGATCTCGGTGTCCATGTACATAGATCCCTGAAAGTTGCCACCCAGGTTGATAGGGTTGTGAAGAAGGCCTATGGTGTGTTGGCCTTTATTGGTAGAGGGATTGAGTTCCGGAGCCATGAGGTCATGTTGCAGTTGTACAAAACTCTAGTACGGCCGCATTTGGAGTATTGCGTACAGTTCTGGTCGCCTCATTAGAGGAAGGACGTGGAAGCTTTGGAACGGGTGCAGAGGAGATTTACCAGGATGTTGCCTGGTATGGAGGGAAAATCTTATGAGGAAAGGCTGATGGACTTGAGGTTGTTTTCGTTAGAGAGAAGAAGGTTAAGAGGTGACTTAATAGAGGCATACAAAATGATCAGAGGGTTAGATAGGGTGGACAGCGAGAGCCTTCTCCCGCGGATGGTGGCTAGCACGAGGGAACATAGCCTTAAATTGAGGGGTAATAGATATAGGACAGAGGTCAGAGGTGGGTTTTTTACGCAAAGAGTGGTGAGGCCGTGGAATGCCCTACCTGCAACAGTAGTGAACACGCCAACATTGAGGGCATTAAAAAATTTATTGGATAAGCATATGGATGATAAGGGCATAGTGTAGGTTAGATGGCCTTTTGATTTTTTCCATGTCGGTGCAACATCGAGGGCCGAAGGGCCTGTACTGCGCTGTATCATTCTATGTTCTATGAATGGGACACTATGTAGGGACTCTATGGATTCCTCAGATGTATGTGCTGCTGTGTGTGCTGTCAGCCTACATTTCTCATTTCATGTGATGATCACAAAGCGCATCCTCTGGAAAAGGTGTAATGATTCATATTCCGTCTGGTGATAAAATCCGGACTGCCCTGTCATGTCGCTCAATATCACCTTGCCTTCACACAGGTAACGTTTTCCGCATATCGAAGAACCCGACCAACTAGAATTTCAGTTAAATCAATACAACACTTTTTTAATATTGAAAATACCGAACTTCTTCCTCAGTTATTTATGCTATTTGTTCCTTGTGCTTCTTCTGTTATATCTGTAATTTAACGCATTGAAGGGGATTTTAAGTTTTTAAAATATTATTTTAAGCTCCAACATAATCTCAAATCAATGTTTTTTTGTTATTATACTACCTCGTTTGTCCTCAGTGCTCAGGCACAGCTAATAAGTATTATTAGTGTATCCAAATATGTTGTCCCAATAAAAAGGCAATTTGGCATGTTCAATCCATTTACCTCTCACATCTTTGGGTTTTGGTGGCAAAACCAACGCAAAGACGGTGAGAATGTGCAAACGCAACACGAAAAGTGACCGAGAGCCGCAATCGAACTTGGGACCTCCGCGCCGTTAGACTGCATTGCTACCATTGCGCCACCGTACTACCCTGCTAACATGTATTTTGATAAAGAGTAATCCGTGTTACAATGTTAGCTCTGGCCTTTCTCCACCTTTGCTCTCAGATCTGATGAAATTGACTAGCATTTTCTTATTAATTTTCAGATTCAAAAATCCACAGCTTTTCTTTCTCTGAACATTTTCTCTGAACGTTCGATTTTATGGTCCTATCTTTTTTCCAGTTAATTTATTGACGATTGTGATACTCGCCCGGGGAAAGTGCGGCCTCTCCATATGCACCGCTCGCTACCTGGTGGCAATGGCTGCTGCGGATCTCATGGCCATTATCACTGAAGTGATACTGAGGAAGCTGAGGTTTTATTACTGTCCAGTGTGTTTCCTTGACATCACTCCTGTGTGTAGTGCTATCTATTTCCTGGCTCGTTCAGCTTTAGACTGTTCTGTATGGTTCACTGTAACTTTCACATTTGATAGATTTGTCATTATTTGCTGCCGGAATCTGAAAACAAATTATTGCACGGGAAAAACTGCAGCCATGGTTCTAACTATAACTGGCATTCTATTCTGTGCAAAAAACATTCCCTTCTACTTTGTATATGAACCCCGAAAGATATTTGACAATGTGCCTTGGTCCTGTTCCACAAAGTCAAGCTTTTATACAGAACCAGGATGGCTGGGATTTGACTGGCTTGATACTATTTTAACCCCACTGCTCCCATTTAGTACCATTATTATGCTCAACGCTCTCACAGTCAGACACATTTTAGTTGCCAGTCGAGTCCGGAAGGCATTGACGGGTCAGGGCAAGAGACATCAACACAGGGACCCCGAGATGGAAAGTAGAAGGAAATCTGTGATTTTACTCTTCGCCATATCGGGTAGCTTCATTCTCCTGTGGCTGAACATCATTATAGATTTCATATGGTACAGATTTAGAGGAACTGGAGACATAAGTTACAATGTCTCTGCTTATATTCTTGGAGACGTCGCGCTGATGTTGAAGAACTTAAGTTGCTGCTCAAACATTTTCATTTATGTGGTGACGCAGTCTATGTTCAGGAAACAGATCAAGAGTGCGGTTACGTTTCCCTTCACACGGATCATTCAATTCATTAACGAGCAAAGAAATTGACAATATCCCGGAGTGCTCTGTCAGTCTTTTCAGCCCATGATCCAGACGATAGTAAGAGGAACAACAGATGTGAAAAAACAGCCAAAAATGGGAGCACTGCAGAAGGGATCAGGAGGGAAGTCAATGTCCCCTCTTTCGCAATCAAGGGGAAAGTACCGATGCAGTCCTTCATCTCCCTCAGCTGGCTTCTCAGCTGCTGACATCTGCTCAGAAAACGATTAAAACTGATTACCTACTGAGTCGTTTCGATTCCCTCGTCCCTCAACCGATCTCTGTTCTCCAACTCTGTCGTCCAACTGGATATGGTGGGTTAGAGAATGTTGGATTTGCAGGACAAGTGACTGGTATACGGGATTGTCGACACATGGGGACAATTTCAGTCGAACGGATGGACGTGATTCGAACCTAAAACCCCATGCTAACTGTTACTTCAACAGTTCCCTGTCCTTATGTTTTTTTTAACTATTCTCGTTCGAATCTTCCGTCGTTATTGCTCTCCACGAAAAAAGTCTGGCCAGCCAATCAGCAATTGTATCACCAGATTTCAGAATAGTTTCCATCTCCTGCGCACTGAAACAGTTAGCCAACTTTCACTAAACTCCACGTTCCAATCTCTCCAGATTGTTTTGTACCGCACTACATAATCTGAATGAAGGTTGTTCTCACCGTCACTCTAACAAATGCCAAACCTTCATCGACTCACATTTGTACCTGTCGGCATCTTGGTACTGCTGAGGAGACGCTTCTACTTCAATATTTCTCCAGGACCATGCAGGTGGTTGTGAATTTCCATACATGGTCCTACTTTTATCCAGTTAATGTTGCTCTGACACTAGTTCTCGTCCTTTGTTGGGATTCAAGCGTCCCTCGTATGAGGTCACAACGCTTCAATCCCGCTACTGCACTACAGTGTAACTGACCTTTCGCACGTATGTTTCCAGATGAACTGTCAGTGATTGATGGCATGGGCACCTTTTCCCATGGATCACTGCAGAGTGAACAAAAACAGAATCCCTGGATAACTCCCTTTATTTTACTATGTCAGAGATCACTGGATAGTGATCAGAGGGAGGAACCCTGGCTGACCTCCTCCCTCTCTAACCCAGGGATCGCTGGATTGTGATCAGGAGCAGGAAACTTGGTAGATTTCCTCTCGCTATCTCTCTAACTCATGGATAACTGGATAGTGATCACGAGCAGGAATCCAGGCTGATTTCCCCTCTCTTCGTCTAACACAGAGTCAATTATAACCATGATGTGGAAATGCCGGCGTTGGACTGTGTTGGGCACATTTAGAAGTATTACACCAAAAAAAGTAAGTCCAACAGGTTTGTTCCGAATCACTAGCTTTTGGAGCGCGGCTCCTTCCTCATTAACTTGAGGAAGGAGCTGTGCTCCGAAAGCTGGTAATTCGAAGGAAACCTGTTGGGCTTTAATCTGGTGCTGTCTGACTTCTTACAGTGTGCAATACAGAGGTCACTGGACAGTGATAAGGATCAGTAACCTAGGCGCTTCCCTTTCTGTCTCAATTGACTATCAACATTACATTGCCCAGAAACTGACTGGACCCAGACATATGCATTATGTGGCTCTAAGAGACGTTCAAAGGTCAAAATTCCTTATCGGAATAACTTACTTCCTGAAACCCCGCTTGAGTTTGAGTTTTCCTTACCCCCGAATGACCTGCCACTGGTACCTCATGACCTACTCGCAAGACATCATTTCTATACCCTACCGGCAATACCACTGATGAACGTCTGCCCCCTTTTCGTCTACCTTATCATGTAGAGGTCGACATTTTCTCATCAAGACATCACTATTACGGTGATAACATTCACTCAGATTCATAAGTACACGCAGATTCCTCCACCATATACGTTTTCTGATATATCCGTTGTATTTATATATCTTTCTGTTGTAACTCCGCCAACCTTCCTGAATTAAAAATATCTGCCTCATCCCCGGCCTGTTGTTGTTCTTTTCCAACCATCTGATCAAGAATCGTTTCTGAATATTGAACTTCAACTGTATCTTCACTCGTTAATTTCTCATCTTGTCTTAACGTGTGATATCGCGGTCTTGTCAGTACACAATGCGGAAAAATCCCAGTATATTCGTCCTTCAACACTCCAGTTGCCTGATTTTCCACTGGTTTATCAACCATTGTAAGCATCACTCCCACTGGTGAACCAGCTGTATCATTACCCAAGATAAACTATTCCTGAACAAGATAGTTTCTCTATTACTCCTAGTACCGCTTCACCACTTTTCACTGAACTTTCCAACCTTACCTTAGATAATGGAACATTACTATTCACAACCTGAATTCCACATATTACTACCTTTTCTGGCAATATTCCTCACAAACAACATAACTCCTCACCTCTTACCATCAATAATTGACTAGCTCCCGTATCTATTAATATTTTGACTTTTTTATTTGCTTCTGCTGGTACACATGGTTAAACTTTACCCACACAAGTCAATTCTTCAAAGAGATGTGACAGCTTCTTATCACACATCTCGTGATCAGGCTGTAGCATATTTTATTATCTCCAACACCGTTAGCGATCTCATTTCTTCTCGATGCCTTCCCCTACGGCTTTTAACCTCATAGTCTCCCAACTCCGGACAGCCCGCTTTCACCTACTTCGCAAAATCCACAAAAAGGACTGTACCGACAGGCCCATTGTGTCAGCATGCTCCTGTCCAACCGAACATTTTTTCTTATCTTGACTCCATCCTCATTCCTCTGGTCCATTACCTCCCCACCAACATCCGGGATTCCTCTGATGCCCTGTGTCACATTGACAGCTTCCGTTACGCGGGCCTTAACCGCAATATGTTCACCATGGATGTTCAATCCCTCTACACCTCCATCCCCCACCAGGATGGCCTCAGTGCTCTTCGCTTCATTCTCGAAAAGAGGCCTGGAAATTTTCCATCCACCTTCACTCTCCACTGCCCGGCTGAACTCGTTCGATCTCTCAACAACTTCTCCTTTAACCAATCCTACTTTCTCCAAATCAAAGGTGTACCAATGGGTTCCCGCATGGTCCCAGCTATGCTTGTTTTTTATGGGGTATTTGGAACATTCCTTCTTCGAAGCCTACCCGGGTCCCCTCCCACAACTCTTTTACCCTTACATTGATGACTATTTTGGTGCCGCTTCATGATCTCGTCTGGACCTGGGAAACGTCGCTTCAAATTTCCACCCTTCCATCACTTTCACCTAGTTAATCTCAGAATCTTCCCTTCCCTACCTTGATCATTCTGCCAGCATTTCCGGCACTGGACTAAATACTAATATCCACCACAAGTCCACTGACTTCACAGCTATCTGGCCTCCAGCTCAGTGCACCCAACAACCTGTAAGAACTCCATCCCTTTCTCTCACCTCGTTTGCCTACGACGCATTTGTCCCGATGATGCGACATTCCACAATGTTGCTTCGAAAATGTGTTGCTTCTTCCTGAACCGTGATTTCCCACCTAGAGTTGTTGACAGGGCCGTCAACAGGGGTCTCGTCAAAAGGGGCTGCATTAGCACAAGGGGCTGGTTTAGCACACAGGGCTAAATAGCTGGCTTTTCAAGCAGACAAAGGCAGGCCAGCACCGTTCAATTCCCGTACCAGACTCCCCGTACAGGCGGCGGAATGTGTCGACTAGGGACTTTAACCATTAACTTCATTTGAAGCCTACTTGTGACAAAAAGCGATTTTCATTTCATTTCATTTTAGTATACGGGCTATCTCCCGCGCCACTACTCGCGCCTCCTCCCCTCCCAGCCAGAAGGAGGATAGAATCATCCTCGTTCTTATTTTTCATTCCACCAGCCTCCGGTTGCAAAGCACAATCCTCCACCATTTTCGCCAACTCCAGCGTGATGCCAACACCAAACACATCTTCCCTTCTCTCCCTCTGTCAGCATTCCGCAGAGACCTTTCCCTCCGAGATAATCTAGTCCACTCTTCCACCATGCCACATCTCCCATCACCCATGGGGCTTCCCATGCAATCGCAGAAGGTGTAACACCTGCCCCTTTATCTCTTCCATGCATAATGTCCGAGGCCCAAAACACACATTCCAGGTTGAGCAGCGTTTCACTTGCACCTCTTCCTATTTGTTCTATTGCATTCGCTGCTCGCAATGTGGTCTCCTCTATATCGGAGAGACCAAAGGCAGAATGGGTGATCGCATTTCTGAGCACCTTCGGTCGGTGCACATTCAGTACCCTGACCTTCCTATTGCTTGCCATTTTAAAATAAGACTCTGCTTCATGCCGACATGTCTGTCCGTGGCCTGCGACAATATTCCAGTGAAGCTCAATGCAAACTGGAGGAACAACATCTCATCATCCGGTTAGGAACGCTACAGGCCTCCGGTCTAAACATCGAATTCAACAACTTCAAATGATTAGCTGCACCCCACCTTGACCCATTTGTTTTCATCCGATTTCATTTTAACTGTTTTTCACCAGTACTTTCTCTCTTTCATTTTATGTATTAATTCCCCATCTTCTATTGGGTGAGAATGCTGGGCCGTAGAATTTATCGGGGAATGATACAGGGTCTTATCGGGAGGTTATATCGAAGAAATCACTCAACGCCCAGGCCAACTGGTCCTCGCATCAAATGGTTTATTTAGCCGGCTGTGAGATAACGTCTGATCAGGTCCCGGACCGTCTCTCCACTGTACAAAGGAAAACATCCATTCTTATACATTTTCATAAACAGATGCACAGTCCATTTCGTCTGAAACCTGTCCAATAATATTGATTATAGATTACATACATTAGTTATATGTCTAATTCAATTTGACATTACGTACAGTACGTTGGTATCTTACCAGCCCCTAAGTTCATGAAGAAGTCAGTCACACTAACTTTTCCTGTCTGCGTCTGGAGACCTCGTGCTGGCGCGGGTGAGAAATACTCCTTGTACGTCTCTGTGGATGCCTCCCTTTCCTACGTAGAATATCCCTTGTCTGTTGCCCATTCAATACCTTAATATCAATCATCCTTGTCTCCATGACTAACTCTACTGTCTGTAATTAAATGATGCTGTTCATAACTGTTTGCAACTGAACGAAGCTAATAGAACGAATCATTCAGCTAAAAGCCATTTTGTGTCTTTAGTATTGCTAATTCAACTAACATTAACTTTGTGTGACGTATTTTTAATTGTATATCTATCTATCCGGATATTACTAATTCTTCGGTTATAAAATCACACGCATTGTTTGCACACTATCTGTTCCTGCAAATTGCCTTCTTATACAAACATCTAAACCAATGGGTACCTTTTGTCTAAAAATCTTCTTTCTAAATCTGACTTCAACATTGATCCCTTTCGTTAAGGAGCTGACACTCAGCCCCGAAACCGAACACTGAGAAATGTATGTACATTACAGATTTTGGTTCGCTTGGTATTCCCTGCCTCACCGTATTGCAGTCATGGGATTTGAGGAATACCAGTTCGTGAAATCTATTGAAATTGGTCCGATCTACATTGCCTGCTCAACATGTGATAGCGCTTAACTGAGTCGACGAACATGAGTCTTAGCTCCCTCAGTGTTTCAGCAAGATGTGGGTTGGAGCCATCTCTGGCTCGTTGTAATCCTGTGGGATATTTTGGAGGGTATCTGTCGCGTGAAGAGCGTCAGTTGTCCGGCGTCTGTTGCGCATGATCCTTGCTCGGGCTATGGTGGTAAGCCTAAGGGGAACACAAGTTGTGTTGGGGAATCATGCGCAACAGCCCAGTATAGCGATAGGATGTTATGGTGGTGGAGACAACGTATTTCCCTTTTCCTCTTGAACGTTAAAGTACACGGTGGTAGGTTTAATCTCTCAGAAACAACCATAAGTTCTGATGAACGACATTCGTCCAACTCTTCCAGCCCCACCGGATTGGGGCGCACTGTCATGTCCCCTTTCTGTTTACACCCCGTGAGGAAGATCCTATATAGCGTATTGTTCCTGCGTATAGAAGAGGTCTCGGTGAGATAGTACCAGTGGGAGGTATTAGCCCATACGATTCTCATGTTGTCCAGTTGGTAGCGACGAAATGGCCCTGAGTCCTGTGTGATTGTAGGGATCATCAGAACCATCTGTTCCCCTTTTACCGCCCATTTAGCAGTCGGGGATTTAGGGGTATACTCTCCTACTTCCCTGTAGAGTCTTTGTCTTTTGGCTAGCTTAACCAATTGCGGGCGTCTATCTCATTCGGCACCTCCCTCCTTTGGATATGTTCAAGCTTCTGCCTCAGTTGCCCCTACCAGAGCCATCTGGCGTTCTCCCTTACTCGGTCGATGAGTTTGTTGATTGTCTTAGTGTGGGCCTCTAACACTATTGTCCCATCCAATTGTCTGCCCCAGTCCTCTTCTCATAGGCTGTCTGGACCTGGTTCTGCTCTCTCTGAGATCTCCTTCATTCTTCTTTTGAGATATTTCTGTGTTATGCCCCGTCACCGCATCATTGAATATGTCCCTCCTTCTCCTCCGAAGCTCGTCCTGCCCTCAATGTCTAGTGGCACCCGTGGCATTGGTACCCTTACTTGAAGCACTATAGATATTTATTTCCTGTTCTGAACAATATCCAGGCATCTGAACACGCGATAAGTAGAGGCACAATTTGAATGCGCATCTGCTGTCTTTCCCCGAATGTAGCTGCGGCCACGCATTAAAATAACTTCCATAATTGTTCCACTCTCTGGCTGATGGGATGAATATTCCGTCAGTAAAATTATATAGTTCATGTATCTATGTTTATCCTGTGCACGCTGAGTAATCAGTGATTTTCCTCCGCTCTTATCTGCTTGTAGACCTTCTGTGATCTCAAGAGCCATCACGAGTCCCCACAGCTGAAGCAGCCGCTCTCGTACCAGCCTTTTGAATGTTTAATCTGAACATTTAAATGGATGCGTCCGGTCGACACCAGGTGCCAGGTGTTGTCCGTATAAAGCTTCTCCCGGATGGACCGAACACGTCTGTTATTCAGTTGATAGTAGATCTCGTATTTAAAGCATTTTCATATCTATTTTCTTCCTCGTTGCAGCCTGATTCGTTTGCGCTTTTACCCGATCCTGACATAAGTGTGCCTATTTAGGTAACCCCTTAATATAACCCAGATGCTCGACACAACTATGTCAAATTCCTGAAGCTACTGCAAACTCGCAAATAGCACAGCTGTTAGCCTTCTCACGGTTGTAGATTCTCAAAGAGACAACAATTTCAAAACACTTGATCAAATACTAAAAGATATCCTCCAGTTACCTTCATCATGAAACTTCTATTCACTTTATTCCATTTAAGTCAAATTTTAATACTTGATTTTGTCGGCATTAGCAATTCTTCGAGAAGTATTTTTTTGGAAATTTTAGAACAGATAAATGTCTGCTGAAATGGTAATTTTTTCTGAAGAATCTAAAGGGGCGGATTGTGGGTTGAGAACAGTTGGTTATTGTATCCCTTCACAAAATCAAAAAACATATTTTATCTTTCATTCAATTGTACTCAAATTTCTTTCTTGTTGTTTCAACTGATTTCACTTTCCAATGTTCGCTACATCACCAGTGTTTAAAATACATCTTACAAGGTTTTTATTTACTCTAATGAATTGGATTATTGCCGAGTTCATCTGGGAGGCACTGGCCTGGATGTCGTGGATGGCTGAATCTCAAACTGAAATCCAATCAAACAAATTTGAAACACTCTGAATTTCCTTTCAGACAGGATCCTTAATCTTCTAATTGCTTTTCTTCCTTCTTTTTGGATGGTGTCCAGCACATGGCGCGGAGGAGCTATCAGAGAACATACAACATAGAACGATACAGCGCAGTACAGGCCCTTCGGCCCACGATGTTGCAACGACATGGGAAGTCAAAAACTAAAGGCCATCTAACCTACACTATGCCATTATCATCCATATGCTTATCCAATAAATTTTTAAATGTCTCAATGTTGGCGAGTTCACGACTGTTGCAGGTAGGGCATTCCACGGCCTCGCCACTCTTTGCGTAAAAAAACCTACCTCTGACCTCTGTCCTATATCTATTACCCCTCAATTTAAGGCTATGTCCCCTCGTGCTAGCGGGAGAAGGCTCTCGCTGTCCACCCGATCTAACCCTCTGATCATTTTGTATGCCTGTATTAAGTCACCCCTTAACCTTCTTCTCTCTAACGAAAACAACCTCAAGTCCATCAGCCTTTCCACATAAAATGTTCCCTCCATACATCCTGGTAAATCTCCTCTGCACCTTTACAAAGCTTGCACGTCCTTCCGATAATGATGCGACCAGAAATGTACGCAATACATCAAATGCGGCTGTACCAGAGTTTTCAACACCTGCAACATGACAGAAGAACATAAGAACTAGGAGCAGGAGTAGGCCATCTGCCCCCTCGAGCCTGCTCCGCCATTCAATTAGATCATGGCTGATCTTTTGTGGACTCAGCTCCACTTTCCGGCCCGAACACCATAACCCTTAATCCCTTTATTCTTCAAAAAACGATCTATCTTTACCTTAAAAACATGTAATGAAGGAGCCTCAACTGCTTCACTGGGCAAGGAATTCCATAGATTCACAACCCTTTGGGCGAAGAAGTTCCTCCTAAACTCAGTCCTAAATCTACTTCCCCTTATTTTGAGGCTATGCCCCCTAGTTCTGCTGTCACCCGCCAGTGGAAACAACCTGCCCGCATCTATCCTATCTATTCCATAATTTTAAATGTTTCTATAAGATCCCCCCTCATCCTTCTATATTCCAACGAGTACAGTCCCAGTCTACTCAACCTCTCCTCATAATCCAACCCCTTCAGCTCTGGGATTAACCTAGTGAATCTCCTCTGCACACCCGCCGGCGCCAGTACGTCCTTTCTCAAGTAAGGAGACCAAAACTGAACACAATACTCCAGGTGTGGCCGCACCAACACCTTATACAATTGCAACATAACCTCCCTAGTCTTAAACTCCATCCCTCTAGCAATGAAGGACAAAATTCCATTTGCCTTCTTAATCACCTGTTGCACTTGTAAACCAACCTTCTGCGACTCATGCACTAGCACACCCAAGTCTCTCTGAACAGCGGCATGCTTTAATATTTTATCGTTTAAATAAAAATCCCGTTTGCTGTTATTCCTACCAAAATGGATAACCTCACATTTGTCAACATTGTATTCCATCTGCCAGACCCGAGCCCATTCACTTAACCTCTCCAAATCCCTCTGCAGACTTCCAGTATCCTCTGCACTTTTCGCTTTACCACTCATCTTAGTGTCATCTGCAAACTTGGACACATTGCCCTTGGTCCCCAATTCCAAATCATCAATGGAAATTGTGAACAATTGTGGGCCCAACACGGATCCCTGAGGGACACCACTAGCTACTGATTGCCAACCAGAGAAACGCCCATTTAGCCCAACTCTTTGCATTCTATTAATTAACCAATCCTCTATCCATGCTACTACTTTACCCTTAATGCCATGCATCTTTATCTGATGCAGCAACCTTTTGTGTGGCACCTTGTCAAAGGCTTTCTGGAAATCCAGATATACCACATCCATCGGCTCCCCGTTATCTACTGCACTGGTAATGTCCTCAAAAAATTCCACTGAATTAGTTAGGCATGACCTGCCTTTTACGAACCCATGCTGCGTCTGCCCAATGGGACAATTTCTATCCAGATGCCTCGCAATTTCTTCCTTGATGACCTCATGGCTCGGGAACAATCACTCTACCAATAAAGGCCAACACACCATAGGCCTTCTTCAAAACCCTATCTACCTGGGTGGGAACTTTCAGGGATCTATGTGCATGGATGTGGAGATGCCGGCGTTGGACCGGGGTGAGCAGCAGAAAGAAGGCTTACAACACCAGGTTAAAGTCCAACAGGTTTGATTCAAACACGAGCTTTCGGAGCGCAGCTCCTTCCTCAGGTGAGTAAGGAGCTGCGCTCCGAAAGCTCGTGTTTGAATCAAACCTGTTGGACTTTAACCTGGTGTTGTAAGACATCTTACTATGTATATGGACACCGAGATACCTCTGCTTATCCACACTACCAATAATTTTACCATTAGCCAAATATTCCGCATTCCTGTAATACTTTGCAAAGTGAATCACCTCACACTTCTCTATATTAAACTCCATTTGCCACCTCTCACCCCAGCTCTGCAGCTTATCTCTGTCCCTCTGTAACCTCCAACATCCTTCCACACTGTCTACAACTCCACCGACTTTAGTGTCGTCTGCAAATTTACTCACCCAACCTTCTGTGCCCTCCTCAAGGTCATTTATAAAAATGAAAAACAGCAACGGCCCCAGAACAGATCCTTGTGGTACGCCACTCGTAACTGAACTCCATTCTGAACATTTGCCATCAACCACCACCCTCTGTCTTCTTGCAACTAGCCAATTTCTGATCCACATCTCAAAATCACCCTCAATCCCCAGCCTCTGTATTTTCTGCAATAGCCGACCGTGGGGAACCTTATCAAACGCTTTACTGAAATCCATATACACCACATCAACATCTCTACCCTCGTCGACCCGTTCAGTCACCTTCTCAAATAACTAGATAATGTTTGTGAGGCATGACCTACCCTTCACAAAACAATGCTGATTATCCCTAATCATATTATTCCTATCTAGATGATTTTAAATCGTATCTCTTATAATCCTCTCCAAGACTTTACCCACAACAGACGTCAGACTCACCGGCCTGTCGTTACCGGGGTTATCTCTACTCCCCTTCTTCAACAAAGGAACTACATTTGCTATCCTCCAGTCCTCTGGCACTATTCCTGTAGCCAATGATGACATAAAAATCAAAGCCAAAGCCTCAGCAATCTCTTCCATGGCTTTCCAGAGAATCCTATGATAAATCCCATCTGGCCCCGGGGACTTATCTAATTTAACCTTGTCCAGAATTGCCAACACTTCTTCCCTACGCACCTCAATGCCATCTATTCTAATAGCCTGGGTCTCAGCATTCTCCTCCACAATATTATCTTTTTCCTGAGTGAATACTGACGAAAAGTATTCATTTAGTAACTCGCTTATCTCCTCAGCCTCCACACACAACTTCCCACCACTGTCCTTGACTGGCCCTACTCTTACCCGAGTCATTCTTTTATTCCTGACATACCTATAGAAAGCTTTTGGGTTTTCCTTGATCATACCTGCCAAAGACGTCTCATCTCCCCTCCTTGCTCGTCTTAGCTCTCTCTTTAGATCCTTCCTCGCTTCCTTGTAAGTATCAAGCACCCCAAAATAAACTTCACGCCTCATCTTCACATAGGCCTCCTTCTTACTCTGAACAAGCGATTCCACTTCTTTGGTAAACCACGGTTCCCTCGCTCTACCCTTCCTCCCTGCCTGACTGGTATGCACTTATCAAGAACACGTAATGCCCTTGCAGCCTACTTCTCCAACCTACACATCCAAAATCATGTCTAATGGCATCATAATTATCCTTCCCCCAGTTTTAACTCTTGCCCTGCTGGGTATACTTATCCCTTTCCATCACTAACGTCAAGATCACCGAATTGTGGTCACTGTCTCCAAAGTGCTCACCTCCCTCCAGATCTAACACCTGGCCTGGTTCATTACCCAATACCAAATCCAATGTGGCCTCGCCTCTTGTTGGCCTGTCAACATATTGTGTCAGGAAACCCTCCTGCACGCATTGTACAAAGAACGACCCATCTAATGTACTCGAACTATATCTTTTCCAGTCAATATTTGGAAAGTTAAAGTCTCCCGTAACAACTACCCTAACATCCACATATATTTCTGATAAAGATTATTGAACTTCCCGACCCTTCTTTTTACTGCGCTGCACAGTGTCTATTGAAATCCACCGGGCTTCCACATTTTATTAAATGTGTTGCAATGCTTCTGGGTGAGGAAAAGTGACATTATACACTCGCTTCCTCATCCTCTGTGAACCCGAGGTCTGTCTTTTTGGAATGAGCTTGATTTAATTTTTAATTAATTTTCATTTTTAAATTGTGATTGAATATCTAAACTTTGTGCGAAGACGGGTCATCCCACTCGCAGAAACTCTCACAATCACTAAAGTTCTAATCCAATTTAATCGTCTTATTAATAAACTTTTGTTTTAGCTGTCAAATACTCCATAGGGGAATAAGCATGTCCTCACTCGAGCTCTCTCTGTTTTCACATCATGACTGGGTGGGGTTAGAACTGTCAGGATTCTTCTCTTAGAGGACCGCTATTAACTCGAGCGCAACTTGTACTGGACACGTCTCTTGGCTTGTTGTCGGATCATAGGTCAGTCGCTGAATTATCACACATCTATAAGCCCTTTCAGAAAAAACCCGGCATTGCATACGTCCTTGAACTAACTACCATCCTACCGTTTCACTGCTGGCGGGACTATGTTCACAGGTTCGGAATTCGTCAGCCACCGGGATAAGTTCATACTTATAATGAGTAAGGTTACTCATCCGGGTGTCTGACGATATCGGTCGACTGAAGAATCTAATTCATAACACCAAAATGTTAGCTGGAGATTATCATTTTTCCAGGAGACTCATCCGGAGTGAGACTCATACAGAGTGGGAGGTATAAACTTGGTAATTTGGTGCAGTGAGGTAATTCGGTGCAGAGTGTGAGGAGGTGCATTTTAACCCTGATAAGTGACTGGTAAGTAGTCTCTCTTTTTCTTTTCATTGTCTAATTTATTTATTTTTATTTCGAAATTCTAGTTGTTTAAGTTTACCAAGGGTTTAAGATATGGCAGGAGATCCCAGACCCGTGTCATGCTCCTCGTGTGCGATGTGGGAGCTCAGGGACACGTCCACTGTCCCTGGCTCCTTCACGTGCAAGAAGTGTGTTCAGTTGCAGCTCTTGTTAGACCGCTTGACGGCTCTGGAGCTGCGGATGGACTCACTTTGGAGCATCCGCGATGCTGAGGAGGTCGTGGATAGCACGTTTAGCGAGTTGGTCACACCGCAGGTGAAGGTTACTGAGGGAGATAGAAAATGGGTGACCAAAAGAAAGAGCAAGAGTAGGAAGGCAGTGCAGGTGTCTCCTGCGGTCATCTCCCTGCAAAACAGATATACCGCTTTGGATACTGTTGAGGGAGATGGCTCACCAGGGGAAGGCAGCAGCAGCCAGGTTCATGGCACCGTGGCTGGCTCTGCTGCACAGCAGGGCAGGAAGAAAAATGGCAGGGCTATAGTGATAGGGGACTCGATCGTAAGGGGAATAGACAGGCGGTTCTGTGGACGCAATCGAGACTCCAGGATGGTATGTTGCCTCCCTGGTGCAAGGGTCAAGGATGTCTCGGAGCGGCTGCAGGACATTCTGGGGGGGGGGGGAGGGTGAACAGCCAGCTGTCGTGGTGCACATAGGCACCAACGATATAGGTAAAAAAACGGGATGAGGTCCTACAAGCGGAATTCAGGGAGTTATGAGTTAAACTAAAAAGTAGGACCTCAAAGGTAGTAATCTCAGTATTGCCACCAGTGCCACGAGCTAGTCAGAGTAGGAATGTCAGGATAGATAGGATGAATGTGTGGCTCGAGAGATGGTGCAAGAGGGAGGGATTCAAATTCCTTGGGCATTGGGACCGCTTCTGGGGGAGGTGGGACCAGTACAAACAAGACGGTCTGCACTTGGGCAGGACTGGAACCGATGTCCTAGGGGGGGTGTTTTCTAGAGCTGTTGGGGAGGGTTTAAACTAATGTGGCAGGGGGATGGGAACCAATGCTGGAAGTTGGAAGGTAGTAAAACAGGGACAGAAACAAAAGGAAGTAAGGGGAAAAGTGCAAGGCAGAGAAGACATAGTCAGAAATCCATAAGGGCGACAGTACAAGGTACAGTGACTGAGGGGAGCACAGTGAATAGGCCCAGTAATAACAAAATGAATAAAACTGGAGATGTTAAGATTCAAAACAGGGGTAAAAAAAACCAACATAAGTGTACTTTACCTGAATGCTCGTAGTATTCGGAATAAAGTAAATGAGTTGGTGGCACAAATCATCGTAAATGACTATGATTTAGTGGCCATTACTGAAACATGGTTAAAGGATGGTCACGACTGGGAGTTAAATATCCGAGGGTATCAAATTATTCGGAAGGAGAGAGTGGATGGTAAGGGAGGTTGTGTTGCTCTGTTATTTAAGGATGACATCCGGACAATAGTGAGGGATGACATCGGTGCTATGGAGGATAAGGTTGAATCCATTTGTGTGGAAATCATGAATAGTAAGGCGAAAAAGTCACTGATAGGAGTAGTCTATCGGCCACCAAATAGTAACGAGATGGTGGGGCAGGCAATAAACAAAGAAATAACTGATGCATGAAGAAATGGTACAGCAGTTATCATGGGGGATTTTAATCTACATGTCGATTGGTTTAACCAGGTCGGTCAAGGCAACCGTGAGGAGAAGTTTATAGAATGTATCCGCGATAGTTTCCTAGAACAGTATGTAATGGAACCTACGAGGGAACAAGCGGTCCTAGATCTTGTCCTGTGTAATGAGACAGGATTGATTCATGATCTCATAGTTAGGGATCCTCTCGGAAGGAGCGATCACAATATGGTGGAATTTAAAATACAGATGGAGGGTGAGAAAGTAAAATCAAATACTAGTGTTTTGTGTTTAAACAAAGGAGATTACAAGGGGATGAGAGAAGAACTAGCTAAGGTAGACTGGGAGCAAATACTTTATGGTGGAACAGTTGAGGAACAGTGGAGAACCTTCCAAGCGATTTTTCACAGTGCTCAGCAAAGGTTTATACCAACAAAAAGGACGGACGGAAGAAAGAGGGAAAATCGACCGTGGATATCTAAGGAAATAAGGGAGAGTATCAAATTGAAGGAAAAAGCATATAAAGTGGCAAAGATTGCTGGGAGATTAGCGGACTGGGAAATCTTTAGGGGGCAACAGAAAGCTACTAAAAAGCTATAAAGAAGAGTAAGATACAATTTGAGAGTAAACATGCTCAGAATATAAAAACAGACAGTAAAAGTTTTTACAAATATATAAGACAAAAAAGAGTGGCTAAGGTAAATATTGGCCCTTTAGAGGATGAGAAGGGAGTTTTAATAATGGGAAATGAGGAAATGGCTGAGGAACTGAACAGGTTTTTTGGGTCGGTCTTCACAGTGGAAGACACAAATAACATGCCAGCGCCTGATAGAAATGAGGCTATGACAGGTGAGGACCTTGAGAGGATTGTTATCACTAAGGAGGGAGTGATGGGCAAGCTAATGGGGCTAAAGGTAGACAAGTCTCCTGGCCCTGATGGAATGCATCCCAGAGTGCTAAAAGAGATGGCTAGGGAAATTGCAGATGCAGTAGTGATAATTTACCGAAATTCACTAGACTCTGGGGTGGTCCCGGTGGATTGGAAATTAGCAAACGTGACGCCACTGTTTAAAAAAGGAGGTAGGCAGAAAGCAGGAAATTATAGGCCAGTGAGTTTAACTTCGGTAATAGGGAAGATGCTGGAATCTATCATCAAGGAAGAAATTGCGAGGCATCTGGATAGAAATTGACCCATTGGGCAGACGCAGCATGGGTTCGTTAAAGGCAGGTCATGCCTAACTATTTTAGTGGAATGTTTTGAGGACATTACCAGTGCAGTAGATAACGGGGAGCCGATGGATGTGGTATATCTGGATTTCCAGAAAGCCTTTGACAAGGTGCCACACAAAAGTTTGCTGCATAAGGTAAAGATGCATGGCATTAAGGGTAAAGTAGTAGCATGGATAGAGGATTGGTTAATTAATAGAAAGCAAAGAGTTGGGATAAATGGGTGTTTCTCTGGTTGGCAATCAGTAGCTAGTGGTGTCCCTCAGGGATCCGTGTTGGGCCCACAATTGTTCACAATTTACATTGATGATTTGGAGTTGGGGACCAAGGGCAATGTGTCCAAGTTTGCAGATGACACTAAGATGAGTGGTAAAGCGAAAAGTGCAGAGGATACTGGAAGTCTGCAGAGGGATTTGGATAGGTTAAGTGAATGGGCTCGGGTCTGGCAGATGGAATACAATGTTGACAAATGTGAGGTTATCCATTTTGGTAGGAATAACAGCAAACGGGATTATTATTTAAACGATAAAATATTAAAGCATGCCGCTGTTCAGAAAGACTTGGGTGTGCTAGTGCATGAGTCACAGAAGGTTGGTTTGCAAGTGCAACAGGTGATTAAGAAGGCAAATGGAATTTTGTCCTTCATTGCTAGAGGGATGGAGTTTAAGACTAGGGAGGTTATGTTGCAATTGTATAAGGTGTTAGTGCGGCCACACCTGGAGTATTGTGTTCAGTTTTGGTCTCCTTACTTGAGAAAGGACGTACTGGCGCTGGAGGGTGTGCAGAGGAGATTCACTAGGTTAATCCCAGAGCTGAAGGGGTTGGATTATGAGGAGAGGTTGAGTAGACTGGGACTGTACTCGTTGGAATTTAGAAGGATGAGGGGGGATCTTATAGAAACATTTAAAATTATGAAGGGAATAGATAGGATAGATGCGGGCAGGTTGTTTCCTCTGGCGGGTGACAGCAGAACTAGGGGGCATAGCTTCAAAATAAGGGGAAGTAGATTTAGGACTGAGTTTAGGAGGAACTTCTTCACCCAAAGGGTTGTGAATCTATGGAATTCCTTGCCCAGTGAAGCAGTTGAGGCTCCTTCATTACATGTTTTTAAGGTAAAGATAGATAGTTTTTTGAAGAATAAAGGGATTAAGGGTTATGGTGTTCGGGCCGGAAAGTGGAGCTGAGTCCACAAAAGATCAGCCATGATCTAATTGAATGGCGGAGCAGGCTCGAGGGGCCAGATGGCCTACTCCTGCTCCTAGTTCTTATGTTCTTATGTTCTTATGAAGAAATCGAGACCGACTGATTCCAGGGATGGCGGGACTGTCATATGAGGAGAGATTGACTAGATTGGTATTGCTCTCGCTGGAGTTCAGAAGAATGGGGGGGTGATCCAACAGAGACTTACAAAATGCTAACATGACTCGACAGGGTAGATGCAAGGAAGATGTTACCTATGATTGGTGTGTCCAGAACCAGGGGTCACAGCCTGAGGCTTCTGGGTAAACCATTTCGGACAGAGATATGGAGACATTTCTTCACACAAAGAGGTGTGCGCCTGTGGAATTCATTACCATCGGAAGGAGTTGATACGAAAACTTTGATTATATTCAAGAGGCGACTGGATATAACATTTGGGGTGAATGGGATCAAAGGCTATGGAGAGAAAGCAGCATTAAGCTATTGAGTTGGATAATCAGCATTGATCGTGATGAATGGTGGAGCAGGGTCGAAGGGTCAAAATGCCTCCTCCTTTTCTGATCTTCTGTGCATTGATGTATCTCACTCAACTCTCAGGGCTGGTCCTCCCATCAAACGGTTTATGTCGCCGGGAGACAGATGGCATCCCATAACGTCTCTCCACCGAACAAAGAAAAATTCACTATTATACATTTTCTAAACAGGTACACAGCCTACCTCGGCTGGACATGTCAATAATATTGGTTATAGATAAAATACATTCGTTAGATATGCAATTAAATTTGACATTATGGAAAGTGAGTTGGTACCTGACCAGCCCCTATCTTTGAGAAGTCGTCATTCAGACGAACTGATCTTGTCTGCATCTGGAGGTCTTGGGCTGGTGAGGATGAAAGATTTACCTTGTACTGAGAACGCTGTTTATCACTTCTCTGTGAAAACCTCCCTAGAATCGCCCTTGTCTGTTTCCCATTCAATGCCGAAATAACAAGCATTCTTGTCTCTCTGACTATCTGCTGTCTGTAATTAGATAATGTTATTTATTGAGTTTGCAATTTTAGCCATCAAATCGCTGTTCAGACATGTGGCTAATTCAGCTAAAAGCCATGGTGTGTCTTTAGAATTGCTAACTCAGCTAACAGCAATTTTGTGTCACCTCATTTTAATTGTGTGTCAGTCCTTTCTGATA